>NC_050176.1:8253282-8543282 GCF_008315115.2 Sander lucioperca
CAACACATCAGCACAAAGTTGCCCAGAGGTTTTGTGCTCTTTCCCAAAATGTGTGTATTGAGCAAATTGAAGCTGACCACATCCAAACTAATTTACTTTCTGTTGGGCAGAGGCTGTGACTGAGTTCACCAACACTGTAACTATACACAAACTGTAGACGTGATCTTAAAGGTGCAGTGGGTAAGCCTTATAAAACTAACTTTCTGTCATATTTGCTGAAACTGACCCTATGTTCCAGTAGAACTACATGAAGCAGGTAATTTAAAAACAAATCCGGCTTCTCTGGCACCACCTACAGCCTGTAGTGTGATTTGCAAAAATCCACAGCTCCCTGTTCAGATCAAGGGGGTAAGCCAGCTTCCATAAAGCTTACCTCCTATGGCAACCCGGTCTCACGGCAGTTCATGTTATTTTTAATCTATTGATACGTGTTCACGGGGACGTTTTTCTCGTTTTTTTCGTGGTGGCCAGCACGAAATACCCTACGGGGAAAGGATGCCTCACACGCCGGGTATGGCGCCATTTTGATGCTACCTAGCACTCACCTTAGCATTCCATTGACTGCCATTCATTTTGACGTCACTTTGACAGCGAATAACTTTACATCAAGACTCTAATTGTCCATTGTTTATTTCTAAAGAAACATGACAATGTGCTTACTGTCGCATTGTAGAGGAATTACCGTACAGTACAGGAGAAGCTCGCAGGCAGTTTCAACTTACATTAGCTGTTTACTAATTTTAACTAGCAAGATTGGGAATGACTAACGGCATGTCAATCACTGCACATGCATTCATTCTCCCTAGTGGGGGGAGGGGCTTAGGAGACCGTTTTGGGCTTTAGCAGAAAGGGGGGAGGGACTGAGAAGTTGTCGATGTTCAAATCTTTTGGCTAAGTCCTGGATCTTTGCAATCCTACCTACGGCACCTTTAATAATGGAGTCCTGCAATGGAAAACATGTTTTGACTACTGTTATTGTGATGTGTCATATTTTCTATTACTAGCTGACTTACAGAAAACAAAATGTTTAGAGAACACAAAGCAGTTATTTTGCAAAGACAACATATGTTTATATGAGGCTCAGCTTAAAAAACTTCTAAACTTCATTCACTCTCTCCCTCTCTCTCTCTTCCTAAACTAATCAGCTGATTCGGCGTTCTCTTTTTAGTTAAACCAACCAGAATTGGCCATGAATTCCACGAGCCAATCACAGCATGGCATCCCTGCTTAAATCTGTTCTTCTCTCTGCTACTGTCAGTTGTCATTTCAGGCAAAGCGTGCAATATCTACGGTGCAACCCTCCTCCTCCCCTTTCACCTCCGGTCATCATCAACGACACCCTGGGTCCTCCTCCAGCGGACCGCTTCCTTTCATCGGTCTTCAGGCTCCTTCACCACCACCAGTGTCTAGACTCCATAGGGGGATATGCCTACTCATGACTTCTCTACCCCTTAGAAATAACTTAAATAGCGACGCAGTCTAATATCCAAAGAGTGTACATTTCATATTGTGCATATGTAACAAATAAACTTTTTGCATATTTTGCAACGAAGTCTCTCCTGATTGAATACAGTAAGTCATTGTAATCAATAAACATAATCACAATTCAGTCAGAGAACTCACGTTTGAAATGTTTATTATAACAGCAGAACATTGTGTTTGGCGGCCAGACTTTGACCTCATCACTCCCCGCATTTTGGGATTCCATAAGATATTGGGGAGTGATGATAAAGTAGCCTTCCCCTGGCCAGAGCCTGCAGGTGGATGCAAGGTGGTGGTGGGGCTGAAAGCAGGCAGCGATACAGGTGCAGGGCAGCAGCAGCATTGACAAGGCAGAGATGAGGAAACTGTGCAGCTTAAATACACCCTACAACCCTACACCTGAACTAGCTCACAGGCGTCGCCCCATTGGTGCTACTTAACATCTTCCTAGTATATGCTGCCCTTAAATAAATCCCAAATGTAATTTAGTACTGTAGATACGTCCAATTCATGACTAGTACTGTGGAACCAGTACTTATATAAATAAATAAAATGATATTTGCTTGCAGGATCAGCAAACACATGGTTATGGGGTGAAGGAAACCTTAACAAAGTCCATAGAAATTTAATTAGGCCATCAGGTTTGTTTTTCTCCTAAATGTGATGATGGAATGCATAAAATACACATATTTTGGTATAACCCTCCTGTACTGTATGGTGACATATAGTAGCAGTGGTGGAACATGTATACATACATATTTTAAAGTAGCAATGCCACAATGAACAAATACACCATTACAATTTTAATTCCTGCATTCAAAGAAGATAAAAGTAATATTGTCAGCAAAATACTTGGTGGAGCTAATTTTAACTACTATATACTGTACTATGCTGTCTAACATCATCATCATCATCATCATCATCATCATCATATGTTTTTCATTTAAAATCTGAATCTGCAAAGTGACTAGAAGCTGTTAGATGAATGTAGTGATGTTCTATATATAGTAAATATAGTAGTATATAGTAAATGAACTTAGTTTGTCTACCACTGTAGTAGTTGCTATTGGGATTTGGGATTTGTTCTGTGGAGTTGATATTTTCTCAATCATTCTTCATTCACCCACATCCGCTTACCACACATCATCATCCCCATCTGAGGAAATTTAGCTATATTGACCTCAATTAAAAACATAATTAGACTCATGAATCTCTGTAAATTATTATCTGACAAATGAATCAATACCATTTTCTCCATTTGCAGTCATCCTAGTAGAAGTGTGTGTACAGACGTTTACTGATGTATTTAAGGACACCAAGACAAGGAAATTCACATTTTAATCACTTTTTTTTTTTTTTTGCTCAGCAAAACTTGAGTTCAGTTCCAGTTATCACTAATTAAAGTGCATTTGTATGCATGTGGGAAACCTAATTAAATACAGAGCTAAACTCTCTGCTTCTAATCGTCTGAGGCCATTTGTTGCTGCAGTTTTTGATTGACAATCATACAGGACAAGGTCAAGTTTTGAATGGCAGAGAAACTACTTCTAGACTTTGATTTTAATTTCTGAATTATATTGTGTTCATTTTTATTGTACTGATTTAATATGTCAACTTTTAAACTTTTTTTTTTTTCAGACTGATACTGAAATGAGCGCAATATGTAACAATGCAGAAATGATGTGATTCTGGCGCCATCTAAATTTGTATTTGCATTAACGGCATCATTATGCTCATAATGCCTCTTTGGTGTTGTTTATATTGTCTTGTTAAAGTGTTCAAAAAAGAATACTCACTCTAATATTAATACCAAGTAGTAATAGCAATAATCGTGTTCATTTGTCTATGGTGTAAATCGATTTTAATATGTAATGCACTTAGCACTTTTGTCATTAAGTTTATATATAAATTATTGTGACTCCTGTGTATCTGCTCTGCCCCATTTGCAGGTAGTGGGGCTGACAATGCAGTTCAAGCTTACAAAGCAGGCCAGTTCAGGCTTCCTTAGTCTCTCTCAGTTCCCCCATGGTGTCCTGGTTTGGTTGCTTGTTTATGTCTTTCTTTTGAGCATGCAACATCTTCTGCACTTTTTTCCACTCACCATAGCATCACTTATGTCACTGATTGTTCACATCTCATTCATTTGTTTTGTAAATAACTTCATTTAACATAATATTCTATAATATTCAGTTTTATCTCAGAAAACTGATTGAGAAGAAGCTATGTAACTATTATTTCTATGTGAATGAAGACAATCTCTCCTTCATTAAGAGATGTGTGGTTGCAGTGGTCTTACTGATAACATTAACAATGGCTATGATCTATTCATGAGTCCCAATAAATCATTGAGCCAGTATGTACAATACCAGGACTGTGAAAATAAAGCAAATATAATTTATCAAAGATAGTGTCATGAACTGGATCATGGTTCAGACAAAGGAGGGAGGCACAAAAGGGTGGAGGTCAAAAATGAAACAAGTTATTAAAATAGTAAATTACGTTGGTAAATCCAAACTTATTATAATTTGTGATTATGAAATTTGTCACCTGGTATTTCCCTTATTGTGCCACTAGGTTCCAGCAGACCGCCTCTTTTTACCGGGCAGAACTACTGAACAGTAAAGTTCAACGTAAACTGCAGCCGAGTAGAGATAAGTCAAGTCAGCACCAGACACCCACAACAACTCAGAGAAAACGGGCGGTTATGAATTTTAAAATAAAAGCGTGAATTGGTCCATTTATGGATTATGACAGTTACAGTATATGTGGATTTAATTGATGGCTACATTTTACTGGTTAGAAATGTACAATTACATTAAAACTACCTTCTATTGGAATACTAAAAAACACAAAAACGTGTTTCATGGTCCTGATTGAGTGTGGCTACAACCTATTCAGACTCTCAGTAGCCTACTGTCGGCTTTCTATCACCTTCTAAAATATAACTCACTATATTCACCTAATGTCCCCTACATCACAGGGTGATTAGATGAATGGAAAATACATGCACTATGGCCATAGTGCAATGCTTTTCAAGTACCCACTAATAGTACCCATAGCACCAGCGAGGCTGGATTGACAACCAGGCTATAGCCTCTCGCTCATAGGCTTACTGTGCATCAACTGGTTTGTGCTGATTTAATTGAAATATTGTTTGGGAGCATGCACCACCTAATTGTAATATCTGACATAAAAATGTAGACATACAGATTGCATAAGCGGGAGGAATGGTAAGACATCAAAAAGTGTTGCTTTGTTTTTTATATCAACATCAGGGCTGTGGCAAGACACCAAAAAGATTGTCTTAAATACTCTTCAGTCTCTCTTTATATTATTATTTTATTATATTATTGTTAATTTACCTGTTTAATTATATATTCTTAAAGCTTTAGACATATGTTTTAAAGCCTTCTCCACACTTTATTTATTTTTGTGGGCCAAAAAGTACCATTTCAATATTATAATATAACAGGCTAATAGTGTAAAAAATACTGGAATCAATGTGACTCCATCCAGGTCGCTAAACCCCCCACATTCTTAGAAAAACCGGACAAAGGACCCGAGTTCACTGTCCCTTTGACAGTTGGTACGTATGGGTCTTATTTTGAAATGTAACCGGATGTTATGTGTTTAATTCGGTTTCTCTTGACACCGTTACGAGCAGCAGTTGGTTGCAGTTCTCCACTTTGCTCTGCTCGCACCATCCAGGCGAGTAGCTATGTGACAGAGTGGCCGCTGCTTTATCCCGGACCCCCAGCGTCTCAGTCTCCCCCGTCCACTCAGGATGGATCAGAGGAGAGCTGACACCAGCATCAACCCGGTTTCGCTGTACGGGGAATTTACGGTCACTGGTAACCGAAAAGCCAGGTGTGCCGTGAGCTTGACCGAGAAGGACCTCATCGTCCAGAGGCTTCTTTTGGCACCTGTCGGGCGAAACAAGGTGGTGCTCAGCCTGAAGGACTGCGTCGGTTGCAGGGCATACCGGGAAGGTGACAACGCGGACCCGGCAGCATACTTGGCAGTCTACTTCTACCCGCTCAAACGCCGCTGGATGAGTTCCGGGATGTCGCGGCAGAGAGCGGAGCAGTGCTTTCGTCTCGCTTCGCTCCAGGACCCGTGCGCTAACCTGGAGGAGGCGGAGAAGTGGGCTCGCGCTGTTCGAGAACGCTCTGCACGGCAACAGTACCTAAGAGACGGTGAGTGTTCGTTAGCAACAACAAGGAAAAGTTTATTGTCAGGACTCCACGCACTACATGTAGCCTACAGTTGATTCTAACAGGTGATAAAACTATGTGACTTGAGGCAATAATAGATAGGCCTAGTGTCATTAGATCACCTAATGATTGAGTATAAATCTGCACGTGTTCATGAAGTGAAATTAAAAAGAAACTAAACAGTTTCAAAAATAGGCCTAATTGATGGATTCATCTGCTGATTATTTTCCAGATTAAATAAACGTGTATTCTATAAAAAGTCAGAAAATAGTTTTCAGTTTACTATCACATACGCCAAAGAAAAGCAGCACATCTTCACAAATGAGGAGCTGGAAGAATGCTTGGCACGTTGCTTGAAAAAATGACTTAAATTATTAGACAATCATCAAAATAGTTAATAGTTAGGTAATTATTTGACCATCAATTTATAGATTAATCCTTTCAGCTCTGCTGTTTCATTAGTCTCTTTAGAGAAATGACCTCCATGACCTGAAGTCAGGAGATGTCCCATCATGGCTTCTTCCTGTGATTAAATAACTGCATTTTGGATACTGTTCAAATACTGCAGTCATACTATCTACATGTGCCTATACTTGTCTTACTATACTATATTGTAAATTAAGATAAAAATTTGAAGGCATGATAATCTTTATTGGCTTATTCTCATATCAGTTTGCCCCACAGCTCTTTAAATCATTAATATTATTATTTGCTTATTTCCTGTACAGAACTGGCTTATTTTTACTCTGTCAATTTAAGGCTATTGTTCCGTTACCTTTAACCTGTTCCTTAAATGAATAAAACAAAAGGATTGGCCTGGTACAGAGTCACATTTCGTTAACAGAATTCAAACAAACCCTGCTATTGATTTCACATTATGTCAAGACATTTTAAGGGGTATATCCTGTATAGAACTGGATCCTTATCTCTTATCTGTCACAGGATGTCATTACCTTTAACCTACTCCTTATATGAATAAAACAATAGGGCTGGTGTGGTATGGAGAGTCACATTACAGTAACGCTAGTCTGCAAACAAACCATTTTAACATAAAAGACACCTGAGAAACATGAGGTAGTATTACTGCTATTGAGTTCATGTATTGCCAAGAGGTTATAATTACTCCAGTGGGAAACATTCTCTAATTGGAGTTTTCTAAAGATAAGTTATCTCATCATTTGTCCTCCTCATGAAGCTGCCCCAGCTCTATGAAGAAAAAACATAAAATGCAATTTTTTGCCTAACACAAACTTTTTCCTCCACACAGCCATGGTATCACTGGCATTGTGTGACCCAGATAGCATTCCCCCGTTTGCACAAATGCATTTTTAACTAGACAAAATATGCTGCAATTCTATACTGCCTGTCATTGTCAGAAGAAGGAAAGAGCAGACTTTTAGCAATTCAAAACAGAATTATTTGTATTGAGTCCACTGCCTGGAGCTTAACCTGAGACAGTGATTTAACAGGTTTTCTACCTTGGGACAGAGGACAAAACACAAATGTCTTCATGGCTTCACCTTCTCTGTAGTCATGTGATTCAACTCTACCTCCACCCAGTTTATCCAGACTTAAAAACCCAGTTCTTTGCTTTGAAACACCTGCTGTTTCTGGTGCCATTTTTTTTTGGACACAATTTTATTTCCTGCTTGTTTATTACTAACAGGGATGCAAAGTAGAGCGTTGGAAACTAGAGCTGGAACAACTGATCGTTCACTAAGCTTAGGTACTGTTGCTGCATCTCATCTGTCAAGCTTTCCGTTCTCGTACGGCACATATGCTGTTTACAATGGAAGATTTACCACTCAAAATTCATTGTAATGTTTGAATCATAAGGTTCCTTTATTTTACACGGAAGTAAACAAATGCAGGATCCTCATTTCTACCTGTCCTGTTGTCCCACGTGTCACTGAAATGTACATTTTGTAACACCACCCACAATCTTTTCCTCAACTGTCTCGTTCTTGTGCTGCATGTCTGTTAAACGTACGTCCCGACCAAGCACATCTAAATATGACGCTAAAGGACACTTATTGCATCAATAACAAACGCCAAAGGCACCTGACCAAGCGTAGCTTTTTGACGCGATGGGAGTGAGAATGTTGCCTTTTTTACATTGTAAGTGGGGGGCTGTGTCTGACCATTTCTGTAATTTTCCGACAATCTGACTTTCACACCCAATGATTGATTGATTCACACACAAATGTGAGAAAGCAAGCTGAGTTTTAACTTCTCTCTCTAGCTTTCTTTTTTATTCTTTATCTAACTATTTCAACAACACTATGAATCTGAAAATGTGCGCTGCCATATTTAAAACAATTATTGTCATGTGGAGAAGAAATCCAAAGCCTGACAGACTTTCCGTGGCTGGTTATGGTTGCTAAGCTATGATTGGGCAATCACTGGTTGGGAGAGTGGTGTAGCGAACAGTCAGTTAATCAATTAGTCGATGAACAGGAAATTAATCAGTAACAATTCTGACAATCGATCACATTTTTTAGGTAAAAACGCCAAACATTTGCTGGTTCCAGACCCTCAAATGTGACGATGTGCTGCTTTGTCTTAAAGTATAGTAAAATTAATATCGTTGGTGTTAACTGGTTGGACAAAATAGACATTTTTTACTATTATTTGATTGATTGAGCAGAGTAATTGGCAAAATAATGAATAATGAAAATAATTATTAGTTGAAGCCCTACTGAAAACCATTTTGGGTCATATGTTTTTTTATTTCATTGAGTCAAACAGAACTATAAGTGCTGAGCAAAAATATTGGCAGCATGTGTTCCTGCTGGGCTACCTACCGAAGTGTCACATTTCTGAGCATTTTTGTAGTCAGCAGCATTCATTTCAAACATCGTTCAGACTGCAGGGGTCTTTGGTATCTTTGGAATGTGACAACAGGATTCCTGTCTAAAAAGCAGTCTACAGTAAGTTACTCATTATGCCACAGGCTTTGTGAACCATACTTAATCATGTTCATGAGCTCTGCATCCAAACCATTAGTCTAAGTGAGGTCAGTGCTGCCGGTCTCTATCAATATTGGAGCAGTGTGTCATTGGCTTGACTTCTGGTGTCCTCACAGAATTATTCAGAAAGCATCGGTTTTCCCCAGATCCATTTACCTACATGTACGGTACATGGTTATACCAAAATGGCCAACTCTCTTCTTTTTCTCAATATTTGATCATTCTTATATAATGTTTAAATACAAACAGGTCTTTGGCATGTTTGCACATGCTCAGGTTGCCCAGCGTTGCTTCTCTGCGCTAACACTGTAGGTGATTGTGTCAAACTGTATGGCAAAGGGATTGACTCCACTTCAGTGTTCATGGAATCAATACCAGTTTGCATGACAATGAACATTTCCCCAAGCATCTGTTAAGACAACAAGCTGTCAGTTGGCCCTGGGGTGCCGTTGCGCCGCCTTTGCTCAGTCCTTTTTTTTTTCTTCACTTTTGGGTATTTGAGGCAGTTGTTGAGAGAGCCGTCTGACAGGTCACAGACCACATATAATGCCGGTACAAAGCAAAGGAAGATTTTTACAGCACCATTGTCAATTTGTATTCCGAGCCGGACGGATGAATTAGTTTGAACATGGTTTACTGTCTGTCTTCTTTGTCTTTCTATAATTATTTCAGCCTACTGGATTACAGGCTAGTTATTTCCTCACAGTAGGAAGTAGAGCAGAATATACCACTATATCACGGTCAGCTAGCTGTTGGCTCTAGTCTTTGTGGTGTGCAACCTTTAACAGAAGAAGTGAGGTGACATGAGGTGGCACTAGTTCTTTACATATAAGATCCACAAGATTCTCATACATTTCATCCCTGCGCTGACAATTACAATGGACAGTTCAGATGCATTGCCAAGTATTTCCTAAATAGTATTGATCACATGCTGTCGATAAATGGATTAAATTCAGCTGTGGACAGCATTATAATTGTAATGAAGCAGGTGATGGCAGCAGGCAGAGGGGTTACTAATATTGATTAAATCAATCACTCTGAGTTGTCATCTGGCTTAAGCACTTGGCTGCCACTGTCCAATGACAATGAATTACAACGCATTACAAACTAATGTGAATTAATTAATTGGGGTTACCAAGAATATATGTGGTCAATCACACAACACTGTCAACCTTTTTTTTTTTTTTAAACTGTATCTGGGTCAAACGCAATAACATTTTCAATGTGATAAGCCACAGTGACATGCTAGTAAATGCTAATGCACTGTAACCGAATAAGGCTGTTAGTAAAAGTGTTGGATGCGATGGAAATATCAGTGATGGAATGTCAGATGAGAAGCACCTTATTTGACACTCTCAGGGGGGAATGCTGTTGCTCCTTTTAGCAGCCAAATCCTGGCGTCTAAGCCAGTCAATGCTATTACTAATAGATTACCTCTGGCTGAGACAGAGTTTGAATGGTTTTTATGCTCTATTACACACAATGTCATACATGCAAGCAAAAAAGAAGAGGTTTATGGTAAAAAATGTCAATTGTCATTTGATGCCTATTTTTGACATATACAGGGAGCCTGTCTAAACCTAAATGAAACATTTTACATTGTTTAAGTATCCATAAGATATTTTAGGATCCATTTTTTTCTGGGCTACAAAAAATGGGTAATTTGTGAGATCCAGAGAGGGTGAAAACATAACTTTTGTATGTATGTTTTGTAGCAGTCAAACAGAAAGGGCAGTGTCATGGTCTGAAGTTGTTTTGCAGGTGATGAAGTTTGATATCAGCTCATATTTCAGAATGCCTTTCCATTGGGTTTATCATTAGTTGGGCAGCACATCATTCTTCAACAAGAAAGTAATCTGAATCTAATGGTTGGTCTGCCAAATCTCCACACAACAGGCCCACAGATTATGTATGGGACATACTCGACATGCTAGTCCTGCTTGTCCTCTCTGGAATTTGCTGCAGAAGAAGGGGGAATAGTTAAAATAATTTCCCAAATGCAGACTGATTGTGATGTTGCTTGTATGGCAAAGGGTGACCTCAGGATTTAGTAATGTTTTAAATTTGGGATAAATCTTTATACTCTTTATGTTTTGGTTTGTAACTTGGTTTCGTTTTAAGTTTCAACAATTTGTAATCAAATTGCCAAATAATTTGATAGTTCCAACTTCTTAAATGTGAACATTTGCTGCTTTTCTTTACCTTAACATTATACCTTAAAATTATAGTAAACTAAATATCTTTGGATTTTGGAGTGTTGGTTAGACAAAACATACATCTGAAGATGTCACCTTGGTCTCTCGGAAAATGTAATTTTGACAGTTTTCATTGATTAATCAAGAAGATAATCAACAAGTAAATCGATTATGAAAGTGACCGTTAATTGCAGCCCAATTATTTACAGAAAAACATCCAGCAAACATGCGGAGGCTTCTAATGGGTACTGTATAACTTAAAGTACGGAGGCTGTTCGGAATATACTGATTTACTGTAAACTGATTTCCCCATTGCATTTTGGTATTGGTGAACATGCTCGCTATTACATATTTTTACATACAGTATGTTTTTAGTGCTTGAGCTGTATGTCTATGTGGGTGTGTGAAGGTGATAAGCATGAGTTGTCTGGTGAGGACGTACCAAAAATAAGGTGCTGGTCATAACAATGACATAATTGAAAAGGCAATCTTCTTTTCAAATGTGAGAAGCTGATAAATCATGTGACTGATTCATCAAGGATCACACCCTTGTGAGTATTCAGTCTTGAATGGACAAGAAACCATTTTCCTTACAACAGAAACCACATGTTTCATTCGCTTTTAGTAGTAAAGGAAAATGTTTTATTATTTGGTCTGTCCTCTGATCAGCACTGTCCTAAATGTGGTTTTCTCTGGTGTGTGTGTGTGTGTGTGTGTGTGTGTGTGAGATGGCAGTAGTAGCAGCAGTCCTCTCCCTGAGGACTCCTTCTTATTGGATATACAATGCAATAGAGCTTGACGTGCTGTCGTGACCTCTGATTCAGTGTCTCTGGAGATTTCTCCGGCTCTGGGGGCTCACAGCAGCTCTGTGTCTGTAATGACAGTGTCCTGCCCTCTCTCTTTTACCACAAGCAAATCTAAATGATGGAGTATATGGGTGAAATTTGGCAAAATACACTCCAGCGTAGACCCCATCAAACTTTGTTCCTGTCGTTGTCGCAGACTATTTACATCTCAAACTGGAGGATGACTTTCTGTACATTTATACCACCAAGCATAAAAAGCATTCAGTGCTGCTCACTAGTTTGCTATTCTCAGAAACGGCTTCTCAAGTCATTCTATGATACGCCGACAACAACAACATCCACTAATTGACCACTCGGCCTACAGAGCAGCTGGTTCACCTCAGAGAAAGTGTCTTTGCCTGGTAAAAGAACATGTGGTTGTGGGTTTTTTATGGTGGGAAGTCCATTTCCTCCATACGCTGGCACACAGCACATTTTCTATGTATTTAGAAGTTTTTTTGCAGTAATGTCATGTTTTGGTCTCATGTCTTTTATTTAACACTGACTAATAGTTGCAGAAAGTGAACATATAGTAAACTGTAGTGCCAACTGAGCTAACATTAATTAAAAATGTAAGTTCCCATTGAAATAAAACTGAAACTAAACATAAAATTATTGGCAATGTAAGTGACTTTTGGAAAAAGAATTTTCATGCAGCAACATAACCTCCTCTCTCTAATCCGACCCTGCAACCTAAAATACCCGTATGGGAGAGACAGACGATGGTTACATCCTCTCTCTGCTTTCACGACCTGGCTCTCTGTCTCACAGCATGCATCTCTTTATTATAACAATGCAGGGGATACAGTATAGACATGTGGTTGACAGACAGAGTGCAGGATGATTTCATGTAAAAACCTCAATGTCGTAAACTCTATGCCTTTCCTAATATAGATCTACAGCTAGCTAACCACTGCCACCTCCTCCTGCTCCTTCCACACCCTTTGTGGTTCTGGCTCAGCAAAAATCTGCTGTGTGCTCGAGCAGCTTCCACTCTCTGATTTACAGACAGCTTTATGGACAGGAGTCATCACCTCACTGCACCTAAATGTTACTGCAGTGAGGTTGGTTAGGTACACAAAGTTTTTTTTAAAGGTACAGTCTGTGATTTAGCTGTAAACAAAAGGGTAGTCCCACCACCAAAAATCAAGATACAGGATTGGAGAATAATATCACTCTAAAATTGATTGACAGGCCTTTTTATACAGCTTTTTAATGTTTTCTGGTGCATGGGATTTTCAAATCAGTAATGTTTGTAAAACACAGCAGTAAAACATGCCCACATTTCTATATGATCAGATGAGAAACACACAGAAAATCAAACCAAATCAATTGTATTTGAATAAACCTGCTAATGAAATAGTACAAACGATTACTGACTGTATCCTTAATTTGCTAACCTTAATATCGGGACAACGTTAATCATAGGACGAGAAAGGACGAGATGAGTGGTGTCTCATGTTTTCTCATACAATAGTTTGTATTACCCATTACCTGTTTATTGTCCATCTCTGAATATAGTACAATATATTCAGTGGTGGATGACGCATTCAGATGTTTTACTTAAATTAGCAATATCAGTGTAAAAATACTCCATTAGAAGCAAACATCATGTATTCAGAAGTATTATCAGCAGAATGTATTAAAGTATCAAAAGTAAAAGTGCTTATTTAGCAGACAAAATATTCAATTATCAGACTTTATATTTTGTTTGGTAGTTTAATCTGTAACACTGAGTCTTTTATGTAGTGATTATACATTTTATATGTTAAAATCTGCATAGTAACTAGTAACTGTAGCTGTCAGATATATGTAGTTGTTAATCAATAATTAATCAATAATCTCTTATGAAATGTGTAGTAGATGTGGAGACTAGCATAATATGGAAATACTCAAGTAAATAAGTACCTCAAAATTGTACTTAAGCACAGTGCTTGAGTAGTTATTTTCCAACACTGAATATGTATATAACATAAGATCAGAGATCTGGAAAATAACATCAAAATGCACTGATGTAAATAAAAGCAAGTTGCCTTAGACTTTTAGTCTCTTTTTTGCACTGTGAATGGTCTTTAAGTATAGAAAAGTGCCATATAAATAAACAATAAACACAAAACTACACACATTCTGATACTGTTCATGTGCATGCACTAATAAGAATGTGGGCACATTTAAGCACACTAGAAACGCTGGTCCGGTCCACAGTGACTTGCAGTTAGTTTTGGGATCCAATCCTTGAAACTCCAAATAAAGCATGTGCATGTCACTATGAATAATATTTGAGTACAAGATAGATGACCCACAGCAGGACTAAACCTCTAATCATGATGGATACATTCCAGACATTGTGTTGTATCTCTAAATGGCTATCATGAGGTTACAGTTAGTATGTTGTTAACTACAGTATGAAGCTCGGTTTAGAGGCTGAACACTGCACTGCCATCAGATGACCAGCTCATATCTGCAAAAAGGATGTTTTTCAGAGTTAAAAGATGACATGAATGCAACATAAAATCATCTTCCAACAGTTTAAGGTAAGTAAGTAAAATGTATTCATAAAGCGCTTTTTACAGACATAAATCACAAAGTTCTTACAGGGTCAAACACAAGAAACGGAAGAAAAAAGATTGAGAACACAATACACAATCAGTATTACTGTGCACAATAATACTGAAAGTGCAGAGGTCAACCACACGCCTGTCTAAACAGGTACAGTATGTCAGACCGTAAGGGTGGAGGCAATGTGAGAATGTCTTATTTTACCAGACCATTTGTTGTCCGTTTAAATCCGCTTTAGTCACTGATTGGCGGCTAAAAGTGATTGTTTTTGTGATCATTATATGTTTCTTTTTGTTTTGTTTATTTGCTACTGAACACAAGATTTCTTCCACATACATCAGACTACATGAGATTCAGACTGCCATACATGTACAGTACAGTATATGAGAGAGTATCTGTTTGTTTGTCCTCAGCTGGCTTGGGACAAAGCTAACATTTAGTAGATAGCAAAGTGAACATATCTGTCATATTACAGAGGGCAGGGAGGGTATACCAGGTCAAATACATGTTAATCCATTAATCCTTTTAATGTGGAAACTGGATTCTTTCCTAATGGGTGTTTGTAAAGGCTTAGAGCCTTAATCACCACTGAGACCGAAAAAGAGCATTGAGACACAAACCTGTTGGTGAGTACAGTAGGTGTTAATGGATGGAGGTCCTCTGTCACCATGCTCTAGGTCTGTTTTTCTATGAGAATAATAAAAAAACATATACTTTTAATTTCCATTTATCACAAAGTTGAACAAACAGTGAAAAACATTTTCTTCTAGGGCTTTGCAATTTATCAAATTTAGATCGTAATTTTGATTTGTAATCCAGAAAAACGATTATTTAGCACATTATATTTTGAAAGTAAACTGTTATTTTGTCTTGTGTTCTGAAGTGAAATTTCACAGTTCAAGATGTTTTCACCGTTGATTTGTTTAACTGTTTTTCAAGTTTCATAAATGCAACATCTTTCCAAAAGTCAATGAGTAATCGTGTTAAATAATCTTGATTTCAATATTGCCAGAATTACTTGTGATTGTGATTTTTTTTCCATAATCAAGCAGCCCAATTTTCTTCTTTGTTTTCAGTCTAATGTCAATGTCCTGCTGCTATTGGTTGACATTTATGCTAACATGAAGCAGGACACGTTTTAATGCTGCTTTCAAGCCATGTCGGCATGTCCTGTTATTCCAGTTTGGGAGTGCTCATGTATTATTCCAAGATTGTGCAAGCCTTGTATTCACACCATTCAAATAATATAGATTAGGTACTCTTGCTGTGCAGCAATTTGTTGAAGCTGCCCTGTGTAAACAACATGCTGATTAGATTCAGTGTTACTGCACATTGCAGTTCAGAGATATTGCAGCTGTCAGAAATTCTTGAAGGTGTATAAGAGCATCAGACTGATCTCGTTAAGTGGCGTATGTATGACACGCCAATCTGTATACCATTTTGGCGTGTTATCAAGACGCATAATCACCTTTTAGCGTGTTTATCAACGCCGTTTGGCCTCCATTGACCTACATTACGTGTGAATTATCGCCGTAGCGAGTAGTATGAAAGGACGGAAGTCTGCGGAGGTTGGTTGGGGTGGCGGATGGGTAAAACACAGGACTTTCACTCAGGAGCGCCGGGATCACGTTTGTTAACCGTTTTTTTTTTTTTTTTTTAAAGCCTTCCCCAATGTTCTTTTTCTAAACCCAACCGTTTATTGTTTTCCTAAGCGTGTGACGTTGGTCACCGTCGTGTTTTTGTAATTTTTTTGTGTTACTAAAGCCTTTCCCAATGTTCTTTTCCTAAACCCAACCTTTTTTTTTTTTTTTTTACACGCGTGTGACGTTCTGCTGTAATCACAGATCAAGTGAATGCTGTTGAGATGCAGACCAGAGATTTGTTGCTGTAGTGCTTTTTTTTAATCTTTCGTCTCAGCTGCAGTTTGTGAGGAGGATGATTCAGTCAAGTTACAGTAGCTCTATGTCATACTTTGTGGTTTGGTTAACAAACTGATAATGTAATCAGAAACAGACCACAATAAGTGTCTTTGACTCTATGTTCATCAATAGCAACATATATATCATTACTTTACAATTAGGGCTACACCCATTCCTATGCAAACAAGCCAGACATATTATCATAAACCACTAATTCTCAATTAAAAATAACCTCCATTTCCCTTAAAGATCTATGGCAGAATGATATATATATATGTATATGTATATATATGTATGTATATATATGTATATATATATATATATATATATATGTATATATATATATATATGTATATATGTGTATATATATATATATATATATATATATATATATATATATATAGTTATATATATATATATAGTTATATATATATAGTTATATATAGTTATATTTCCATTGATTTGAGTGTGCCCCATTAGATCTATGTAACGCAGACAAGCTAATGACAGAGGAGGAAACCCGGAGCGTGAGAGATGACTAGATAGTTCCCTCTGGAATGTTTGGAGAAGGAAAGGGGTGGCACACAGGAAGTAGCATGGGGTTGGAGTTAACCACTAAGGTCTGCGTGGGTGTTGGGGCACACAGACAGCAAGGTCAGGTCCTTCAGTGCCAGCTGTCATGCCAACTGATTCATAAGGGCACTTCTGTGGCTTTCCCTCAGGAGTCCAGTAGTTATGATCTGGAGAGGAGAGACTGCATAGAAATATTCATCCTACAGAGAAAGTGCCTTTATGAACCGTCACAAGAAATGTGAGTTTGTTGTTTGCAGTTAAAAAGTATACATATAGCAACCTATCTTCCTACCTTGCTGGAAGACCTGAGTTTACCTCACGTCAAACTCCAGTGACAGAGGTAAATAAAAAAAGGTTAAGGTGTGTTCATTTTTGTGACCTGTTTCACTGCATTCCAATAGGATCACTTGGACTTCACTGAAAGTGCAGTATCCAGTGAAACCAAACCTGCCAATTAGGTTTTAAAACAGTTAGATGTGCTCATCCCTGCACTTCAGTTGTTCCTGCCCATCGTTACTCATATATCAGCTGTCAGACTTGTTTGGATGGTTTGCCTCCCTCCATGCTCACATCAAGCAGACTGCAAAACAAAGTGAGAGGAATCTCACTGCGGATTCGGCTGCTTCACTGAAAAAGTTTTTGTGTGTGTGTTGACAAGGGGTGACATAGAAAACAGTCTTACTAAAGCGTGCTGTTTCTACAACAGAGAAGACTCTGTGTCTCATACTTACTACTACTATTTCTAGTCACTGTTCCATTATCTTTTATTGTGACTATTATTTCCACTGTTCATCACACCCCCAACCGGCACCTTCAGACACCGCCTACCAAGAGCCTGGGTCTGTCTGAGGTTTCTTCCTAAAAGGGAGTTTTTCCTCGCCACTAGAATTACTAGAATTGTTGGGTCCTTGTATATAATAGAATAGTCTAGACCTACTCTATCTGTAAAGTGTCTTGAGATAACTCTTTTTATGATCTTATACTATAAATAAAATTTAATTGAATTGAAAAAACTTACAAAAACATATTTTAAGGGAGACGGGGAAAAGCAGAGAACATTGATATGTAGTTTAGTTCAGATTTGTACGGAGATAAAGGAAAAAGTTTTTCTTACGGGAGTACATGGTGTAATTTTGTTTAAACATTTGAGATACCATCCCCTTATCCTCCTTATCTCCTCTCTCTCTCAGAACTACCAGCTCCCCCTTAACATAAGCACAGTTTTATCATCACACTCTGACTTCCATCATATCTGTATTTCTATTTAGTTCTTCCTGTCTCATCTCAGATATTGAATAATAATCTAATGTTGGCAAGGCACAGTCTTATGCTTGGAGTATTTAATTAATCCCCTTCAGGAAGGAAGAAAAGGCCAAAACTAGCTTCTTCCAGTTCCTCCCTTCTTTAGCCCCATGCTGTGCCTCTGAGAAGCCATAATCTTTAGAGTGTTTTAAAACGATTTGGGATCTGTGTGTCTGTGTGTGTAATATCAGTATTACCCTCTGAAATCTGTTTGATCCCAAAGATATTTTGAACACTAATTTGCACCAACCCTACAGTTCAAAATGTACCAAAGTGTCCATCTTTAGATTCAAGCAGTGTGGGATTGAATCTAAAGATGGACAAGTGTCCTAAGTGTGTAACTGACTTGGTTTTTTTTGTAAAGATGAGATGAAACTGCTTAAGCAACATTGGATAAACATTAATGACAGGTCCTGACTGCAGGATCTCTGTTGCATGTCATACAAACAAACAACAAAAGTACAGCTAAAACTAGGACTGAAAATAGATAAGTTTGAGGTTAAGGTTTCCAAAGCTGAACAGGAGGCTGTTGTTGGATTCACACTGTGAAGAGAGTCTGTCCACTCACTGGGCTGTCACTCCAAATGTTCTAAAAAAAATAAAATAAAAATAGAAACTTTCCAGGCGACAGTGTCCTATATAGTAAGCGTGCCTTGATGTAAAAATATGGTTTGTTGTGGAGAATTGACCTTGTCTTTTTTGTCCTCTGCAGGGGCGTCAATGAGCGTGTTGTCTCGTCCGAGCCGGATGATGCTGCTTATGAACCCGCAGAGCGGGAAAGGACAGGCGCTCACTCTCTACAACAACCACATCCAACGAATGCTCAACGAGGCGGGAGTCACACACACTCTGGTCATCACCGGTGAGTTGGAGGCACAAGTACACACCACGCAGAGATATACACCACAGCATGAGAATATATATATATACACACTTACACTCACGCTCACGCTCACACACACACACACACACACACACACACACACACACACACACACACACACACACACACACATAATAATAGGCACAGCTCAGCAAGACCACAATAACAACACCATCACCTCCCTCCATGTGTCTCTCTCTCTCTCTCTGTCCCAGTAACCCTTCACTAGTTTAAATCCCCTTCGTGTTTTTATGCTTTCAACATCAACTGCCTCTGACCCATATGCATACAGATTTGTTATGCAATAAATACGTGTGTACACTTAGCGCAGTCAGTCACACATATGGATAAAGACAGGTCCATGATAAACACACATTCGCACAAAATCCCCTTTGGTCATGATTTGATTTAATAGATGCATTCATAATCGTCACCATAATCTACACTGGGTGTTAGTGATTATATAGTGCAGTATTAGACTCACTCACTCATCCCATACTATATCATGCTCTCAGCCTGATCAGTTCAGTTATTCACTGAAGTTTTCTCTTGTCTTTTATTTTGAGTTTTACCCTCTTTCTGGGTTCGTACATTAATCAGTGCAGTGTCAGATAACAGACAAAAAAACATGTCTTTCATCACAGTGTGAGGTGCATAAACAAAGAAAAGAGGGCAGACAGACAGAGGCATATGAGAATTCATCTTCCTGGTACTGTGGTGTGGAAAATATGAAAATTGAGTTTATTGTGATTTCTGAGATGCACTTTTTGACAAGTTAATCCCAGAGAATAGATTTAATCCCCAAATCTATATCTACATGAGAGAGCATGACTACTTAAAGGGAGATTTAAAACCATGGTGATAGACCATCTCTTCGACAAATACACTTCTAAAATAAAACTTTGACTCTAACCTCTCCCAAATAGCCCTGAATGATGCCTCCGTAGATAAGTATTGTGTTTTTTTTTGTTTTTGTGCAGTCTAGTAATTCCTCAACAATCCTAATTGAGCTCCATAGTATGCGAAACAATCCTATTTACATTTTTCACTGGAATCCGATAATCGATCTGCCTCAGCTGTGTTATAGCTGAAACCTGTAACGTTATTAATTAATAGTAAATTATTACGTCCTTTGAATGTAGTCACATTTACAAAGGCACTCTCCGTCCTCTGCTGTTGAGATGTTTGAAACTGGTTTGTACTCGACATCTTGTGGAAAAGAACATCTGATCCATTTAATAAAAACTTATAAAAATCTACTATGGTTGATTATTAATGGTGAAAAAACTCTGACCATTTACACTTGCAAATAGTTGACTAGAGAGAGAGAGAGTCTGAGTGTGTTATTTTGCATTTGTAAGTGACTAATAGTAAAGACGTCCATTGATTCCTCTCAAGCAGTTTCCGTCACTGCTCAGGCATCATGAAATGTCTGTCACACAGTATTAATTAAACGACCGCAACACGCTCGTCTTCCTCTCGTGCTCTGACTCATCTGCTCAATACAAATTACAAATATTTCCCAGAGGAGACGGATATCCCCTCGAACAACCTCTCTGTGGTGCTGCTTTTTTTCTTTCTTTATTTTTCTCTCAGTCTTTTGTTTTTTCTTTTATGGCAACAATCCATGTGCTCTCTTAAAGAATAGCATGGTTTATTTATACGTAAGGTACAGCACAACCTGTTTTGGAGCTCCTTTCTGTGCCATGGCCCATGTAAGGATGTGGAAGAACTAACAAGGTGGACAGGAATCATTGAAAGAGCATAGATCCTACAAAATGGGGAAAATAAGCTATCAATAAAGTAGTTTGAGACAACATGGCAACTACAGTGGTGGCTCAAACCAGTATAGAGTAATAACATTTTGAGACATTGGACTATGGCTGGGCAATATATCGATATTATATCGATATGAGGCTAGATGTTGTCCTACATTTTGGATATCGTAATATCCTGATATGACACAAGTGTTGTCTTTTCCTGGTTTTAAAGGAACACGCCGACTTATTGGGACTTTAGCTTATTCACCGTAACCCCCAGAGTTAGATAAGTCCATACATACCCATTCTCATCTCTGTGCGTGTTGTAACTCTGTCCGACGGTTCCACCGGTAGCTTAGCCTAGCACGGATCCTGAAAGTAACTGGTTCCAACTAGCCTACTGCTCTGAATAAGTGACAAAATAACGCCAACATAGGAACATGTTGCCGTTATTTTGTCACTTATTCAGAGCAGCATTTACATGTTGTGATTTGTATAGTCACAGCGTGTACAAATAACAAGGTCACATGAGACACAGTCATCTTCTAACCATATATAAACTGGGAACTATATTCTCAGAAAGGCGAAGCAGTGCTACTTCTGCTACTTGGGCGGAGTGATATGCTTTGCAGCACCTGAGAAGACCAGAGCAGATCAGCAATGCTTCGCCTTTCTGAGAATATAGTTCCCAGTTTATATACGGTTAGAAGATGGCTGTGTCTCATGTGACCTTGTTATTTGTACACGCTGTGACTATACCTCTACGATTACCTCCAGGATCCGTGCTAGGCTAAGCTACCGGTGGAGCCGTCAGACAGAGTTACAACACGCACGAAGATGAGAAGGGTATGTATCGACTTATCTAACTCTGGGGGATACAGTGAATACGCTAAAGTCCAAATAAGTCGGCGTGTTCCTTTAAAGGCTGCATTACAGTAGAGTGATGTCATTTTCTGAACACACTAGACTGTTCTAGCGCTTTCATTATTTGTCTTTACCCACATAGTTATTATTTCAACATAAGTGATGATTATTTATCAAAAATCTCATTGTGTGCATATTTTGTGAAAGCGCCAATTGTCAACCCTACAATATCGCCACAATATCGATATCAAGGTATTTGGTCAAAAATATCGGGATATTTGATTTTCTCCATATCGCCCAGCTCTACATTGGACCTTAAAATGCCAGAAGCCCTGTAATACAATTGATCAGACTCGGGCACAAACCTGGCTGGCCTGTGGTGCTTAAAGGAGCACTCCACCGACATGAAGATCAGTTTACTCATCACAGTGTTGTGATGATGATGAAAGATCAGAAAAATCTGTTTGCATCGTGGAAAACGTAGGTTCCAACGTTTTTGGTGCTTTGCTCATACTAGGGATGAAATGTTAGGATTTCTCTGCATGTCTTTGTTTTGTTTTTTGTCTTATGCAAGTCACCCCCAATGTTTTGGTAGTACAAGACTAAACCTTTGGAGTACCCCTTTAGAGAATATCAGAGTAAAAAGAGGCAAAATATTTCACATTCCTTTTCTATGACATTTTGACTTTGCTGTAAAAGTTTGGCTTGTTACTTCATGTGATTGTAAACAGGCAGAAAAGATGAATCTACAGAATCTGAACAGCTGACTGCCTGTCCCATGTTTTGACTGATGTAAAGTATTGTTTTCTTCTCACATTAAAATCTTGCTGCAGTGTAAGTTTGGAAAAGTAAATCACTCGTGGATTTTGAGAGCCATCCCTATACTGCAGACAGTTTTTTCCACCATGACTCTGTGACCCAAAAGCAATCATTTTGAGGATTTTACTCATTTAATGTGGTTGTTACCACTTCATATAATTGCTGCTTGGAGTAGTTATTCTTTTCTAAACAGTTGCTTAATTTAGGTACTTTTTTTCCACTGGCAGACCACAAAAGACTTCCAATGTTAAAACTCTTATTAGCTGGTCATGGTTCAGGCGTGGCTGAGGAAGTGTCTATCAGCGGTACAACCCATTCGAGTCTCTCTGGATCTGTGATGAGGAGTGGGAAAAAACACTGGGAAAAAATATAACGTTCATCGCATGTTTTAGGACAGTGGGGTGAAAGTAGTTCTCTTTTGGTGATGAGTTTTGGTGGCATGAATATAATGAGATTTAAGAAGGGACTGTTACAGTAAACTTTATAAGACTGCTTTTGTGAGTTGAGGAAATGAGGCTGAAACGTGTACATGTTTGACTGTACACTGGCAGTCAAAGACACATGTGACATGCTGTAAACAAAATATTCTGGTTATGCAAACATGACAAATACAGCCATGCTAACCCTATTTAAAGGCATCTGATGTCCACCTAATGTACATTCTCAAATATGTGTCCGCTTCAGGATGTGAAAATGTCCCACCTGAGGTGTGTGTGTGTGTGTGTGTGTGTGTGTGTGTGTGTGTGTGTGTGTGTGTGTGTGTGTAAATTTGTGTGTTCATCTGTTGCTTACGCCCTCAGGCCCCTCCCGGCAGCTGACTGAGCTGTCAGTGTTAAATACTGTTTTGTGCTGTTTAACTGTCACCACCTGCTGTCATTTATGTGGAGGAGTACTGCAGTTATTAGAATGTGCTGTTTGAAAAGAGCCGCAGATCGGATGTGTGTGACAGCAGTGTGGAGATGATACAAGGTTAGCATGAGGACAGAGCTTCTCCTCGTTACTTTGCATGCACTCAAACCATCATGATGGAAGAATTGAAATATGACTGAATCTGCCGCAGCTCCCCTCAGCTTTACGGAGCTTCACAGCGAGTTTCATCTCATCCAAATAAATGATAATGTTGTGATATGATAATTGTTTGCTCTATAAATGTCAAAACATTGTAAAAAAAAAACAACAACATTATAAATCATTGCAATCACTTATCAAATTAGCTGGAAATTCATTTTCTTTTGATCAATTAATAATTTCATTGTTTTTTGCTCCAGAAAGTTTAATAACACACTCAACATTATCAATGTAGTAACCTCCTCGAGTGCCAAATATCTTTACCTCGTGCAAAATAAGAAGAGGTTACAGTGTTGGTCTGAGAGGATGCTCCCTAGTGGTTGTACTTTTTAATCCTCCAAATGCTTGTATAAATGTATACGCGTTGGAAGAAATACCATAATCCTAACACTGATCTGCAGTTTTACTTATCCTCACAGGAGCTTACTCATCTTTTTATCCTTCTGAGAACATTTTGAAAAGATGCACCACAGTGCCTGTACAGGCTGTGACCAGAGGCCAGTAGAGATCTGCATGACTGTAATGAGTTAGTCACAAAGAATCCACTGCCTCTACCCTGCCTCTAGAGAAACTCTTCCACACTCTCTCCTAAGTATCATCACAAGCAGCACTGTGAGTCGTATCTCCGTCACATATATATTTTTTCCCTCACTGTGTCATTTTGCCATTATCAATCTGTCTGACAAGGGGAGATGCATACTAAAGCTGCTCTCAGCTCTCCTCCCACCACACTGCAGTGTTCCTGCTCTACAGCTTTGTTGCTGATTGGGGCCTTTCATTCCTGTTTAGTTTACAGCCTCTGCATAGATAAGGAAATGTGATGTGACTGGACTGATAAGGAGGAATTGATTCCTTTATTCTGCAGAGTTTAGGGAAGGGAAGAGGAGAGGCCGAGAAATCAGATACTTCTCCAGAGGAGGAGGGGGGGGGGGGGGGGTAACTTTGCTGTACTTCTGTTGGGTAAATAAACACAATGGTGGCATTAAAAGGAAGAATAAGGTAGTTACATGGAAGAGACAAAAAAAAGACAACTTATTTTCAGGTCCCTGAAACGTCGGAGAAAATCTGATGATTTTTAGGCTCATATAAAAGTAGAATCCTTTTCTAGACTTGTTGTCATTTAGTGTTTTTTCTCCCATCAAATGCAGTTCAGTGTTTCTCCTATTGTAGCTGCCTCAACAAATATGTAAACTATACAAAATATAATACTATACTATTTATTGATTAGTGGCCTACTGTAGCTAATCCTTAGGGTGGACCTACTGTATCTTTCTGTCTAGGTTTGCTATAGCTGAAATGTCTTCGTTCGTTGGAATGATTAGGATGGCCACCTGTATGTTGCCCTGCTGTCTTACTGTGTTATGATAGTTCAGCTGTCCATCAGGAACCTGTTAGTCTAAGGTTTTGTTGCCTAAACAACAAATTTCCTGTCTGAAAACCTGATGTTCTGGCTTAGTCCAGTCAAAAATATTAGCAGCAGAAATATCTAGTAATCTCACAGATTGTGATTCCAGCACCAGGTTACCATTGGGCAAAAATATAATTCATGAAAAACAACTCTTTTGGAAGTTTTCCGCTTGTCATTGCAGCAGAGAGCTTTGCTGAGATAAACAACTATTGTTTGCAGCTTTACAGCCAATAATCAATGACTTCATGGTCCCTTGTTCTCATTCTCACACAGGTTGTGGTAGCAGCTCTGTAGATGTTTCTGCCTTTAAGAAATGTATCAATGCTCCATGATTTTTTTTTTCACAAAAAAATGCCGGGTCTGCATATGATATTAAATAATATCAATATTAGGATGATGGCGGTTTTTAAAGTGAAAGAAATAAGAATGTATGTGAAAGAGTGGAGAGACAGAAGGAAAAAGCTTCCATTGTTGCTGAGCCTCAGCAGGGGAAAGAAGAGGAGAGAGTTGTGACAGCCCAGTGTGCTTCACTGACTTTGCTTGACACCTCACAGCATTCCTTCTGCCCTTTCACCTGCAGAATGAGGACAGGGAAACTGAGAGAGAGATGCATCCCTTCACACACTTAACACCGAGAGGAATATTTAAAAACCTGACTCCAAAGAAAACATGTGAAAGTGTTAAAATGATGAGAATAAAATTAAGATATTAAAATATTATGAGTGACAGGTTTAGTTAGACTTTCAAATGTCAATGGGATGAAGAAGTTACTGTCATTCCATAAATATGTTGAAAATAAGTTCAGTCACAGCTGTTCTCAAGTATCTTGTGCTCACAGTGTCCAGTTGAAGTTCAGAAAAAAACTTAGTTGGAGAACAGTTTTCACTCGACTCAACAGCGTAAAATCTAAGTTTTTTTAAATACACCTTACATGCAGTTGAGAGGTAAAGTTATAAACATTAAACTCTAGATGGTTTATCAGTTGTTCTATGGCCTTTAAAAACACCATCCTAGCATGTGCCAGATCATTATAAACTCTTGCTAAGATATTTGAATATCTGATCTGGCTCCTGCTTAATCTCACCACTCCCAAAGCTCAGTCAATAGATAGAAAAGCACACATATAGTGTGGTTTTGGATCCCTCAGACATCCTTGAGAAGGTTTCACTACAGTAAATTTGGTAACACTTTATTTTACGGGTGTGTAATTTCCTCATTTGTTTGTTGATTTTGAGTTTGTTAGGAAGGTTGGTTTGATTTTGAGTTTGTTAGAAAGGTTCCTGAAAAGGAAACCAAGTAAATAGTCCTTAATTGTTCCTTTATTTTTAGATACTTTATTCCTTGCATATGTTGAATTGTATGTTTGTCTGTAGACAGATTTTTTGCATGTTCAGCTGATCTGCTGTCCACTGAGTAGAAGACTCAGGGTTATACAAGCAGTTCATTAATAGAAAGTGTAGTAATTGAAGACTATCTTTATAATTAGTACCAAATTGTAAAGTCCTTTTCAGGAAACTTCTAGGAAATTAAAGACCCTAAAATGAAGCATTACTATAAAAGCCATGACACCTAGATAATATTGTTGAGGAAATGTTAATAGTTAGTTCTGCCAAAATGCAACACTTGTGCTTTTCACATTTACTTTTCTATATTATTTTTTATATCCTTTTATGTTTTTCCATATTTAATTAGTCCTGTTTTGTAGTTCTAGTGCACATTGATGGCGATACAGACAATCTCCTAAAATGTTACTCTTGTGTCGTCCACCTTAAGAGGAAGCCCTCTCACTAAGGCCCCACTTCATCACATGATTCAGCCTCAGATTAATTTGACAAAGTGCTCTTGGGTAATTTAGTTGTTCCAAACTAATTGGCAGCGTGGTCGACACTTCATTTAAGACCATATATCAGCTTTCCCTCCCACGGAGATACTTTAATTTGGCAACTGAAGAGAAAAAGGAAAGAAGATCACGAGGACTAGGACTCCTTGTTTACCTGAGCTCTTAATGCCAATGTCATGATTTAAATAAGACGTACGTATTAGTGTCATGTGTAACTAGAGCTGCTGAGATCAAACAACAGCGAAAAATGTCCTTGAGTGAGACACCGAATGTCTCTCACACCTCCATTAGAGCTGACCGTGACCTCTGACCTCTCTGTGGAAGGAGGAAGCTGACAGGACAAATTTCTATTTTACTTTCTAGATTTATTGTACAGGAAAGACACACCTAAATATTTATGTGTGGTTTGCAGAGAGGCAGAACCACGCCCGAGAGCTGGTGAAGGAGGCCGACCTGTCGCAGTGGGACGCTTTAGTCATCATGTCCGGAGATGGACTGCTGTTTGAGGTAAAGAGAGACACACAACATGCGTTCACTATATTCATGTCCGCACACACATTGTGTGGCTTTACATTAGTGAAGGTGACTAAAAGTCTACATTACACACTTCTGTCATCATAATACACCTGCTGTTGTGTATCAAAATGAATATTATCAATTATAAAATGTTGCCCAATAGAAATTCATCAGAGACAAATAGAGTGAATTTAGATGGGTTTCATCACTGACCCCAGCCTCTGATGTCCTGACTGAATTCAAGCAGTCTTTGTAGTTGCTGTTATTGACATCACTGATTTATTTGATCACTATTGAGTCCATCTGAAATTCTCTAATACGCTACGATATACTAAACTCAAGCATTACATTACTTAAAACCTGGAAGAAGGAATACATATTAACAGGGATGAAACAATTGATTGATTAGTGAATGGACATAAAATTAATCAGCAACCGTTTTAATAATTTATTTTTATCATAAAAACTTCAACCATTCTCTGGTTCAAGCAGCTTTTTAGCATTTTATATAATTGTAAACTGAATATTTTGTATTTTAGACTGCTGGTCGGACATAACAAGCAATCACTTCGGGCATTTTAAATTTGTGGCATGCAATTTTCACAATTTTTTGACATTTTATAGAACAAACAATTAATCGATTAATCAAAATTGATTGAAAATGATTGGCTGATTAACAGTAATGAAAGTAATTGTCATTGCAGCCTTACAAATATTTAATAGCCTTCTGTTAATGTGGTATCATCACTGCTAAAAGTTACAGACTAGTGGTTACAGTAGTCAGAGTGAAACCTCAAACAGGTTATATTTATTCACCCAGTGTGAGTAACCTGATATACCTGTTATTAGTAGGGCTGGTTAGAATTTTTTAATACTAGTTCAACTCAATACTAGTTTTAGAACTGAAACTTAACACATACAGTCTAAAATTGTAAAAAAAAAACATACAGTATACTGTATATACATTATTTGAAAATAAGTAGACAAGACTAAGAATCAGACACATTTCAGTCTATAGCATAAAGGCATAGAGGTTTGATACACAGCCCTGTAATAGCACACAGCAAACCTGATCAAAGCTGTATTTTCTGTCAGGTGATAAATGGTCTGCTGGAGAGACCAGACTGGGAGGAGGCCATCCGAACCCCGCTGGGTATTCTTCCTAGTGGATCAGGCAATGCCTTGGCTGCATCTATACATCACTACTCTGGGTGAGACACACAAAGAATCCTGTGTGGCTATGATATTGTTTCTCTCATGGCTGCACACACACACACACACACACACACACACACACACACACACACACACACACAAACACACATCACTCTGGCTGGGTGAAGTGACTTAATTAATTTACTACATGATTAATTTACTGTAGTAGAGCTTCAGCGATTAATCTATTGGTCGATCAACAGAATATTAATCAGCAACTATTAGTTAGTTTAAGTCACTTTTCAAGCAGAAATGCCAAACAGTTGCTGGTTCTAGCTTCCTAAATTTTGGGATTATTTTTGTCATGCATGATAGTAAAATCTGAATATTTTTGGATTTTGGACTGTTGGTTGAGTGGAGCAAGACATTTTATAGACTGATAGACAGATTTTATAGAATGATTACTCAGTTAATCAAGAAAATTATTGGGTAACTTATTTGGGCCACATCATTCCAGGAGTGGTGCTCATTTGCATAATCATAGTACGTATGTACTGCATGCAGGTAAATCTGGTTTAAACAAGACTATGCAATGGTGTAGTCAGTAGTAGGGCTGCCACCTCTTAGTCGATTAGTCGACTAATCGGTCGTTTTGGTCTTAGTCGACTAAGATTTCTTTAGTTGATGAGTCATTTTTATGCTTATTCATGCTTAATTACTCATTTCCAAGAAACTTATGAGCACATTTCTGGTAAGCACAAGATTTAAAGTGGTGCTTTTGCAGGATTAATTGTGGAGAAACTCAGTTTTACAGATGGTTCATTAACTACATTTATATTGTGCTTTTCTAGTCTTAACCACCTCTCAAAGAGCACAGCTCTGTCAATTACATCAACTAATCGATTAATCGACAAAATCATATAAGTGTTAGTCGACTAAGAATTTCTTTAGTCGAGGACAGCCCTAGTCAGTAGTTCTGATGGTGCCCAGTATCTCAACTGTATAGAAATATAATAACGGGTATTTTTAATGTAGTGTAAATGCTCCAGACACAACTACTGTGTGAACATGTAATGATTAAAACAATTAGATTAGAATTTTTTTTTTTTAGTACAGATAATAGATGTAGTATCCTTTTTAGACACACATAGGCCTGCCTTCTGGTGCTTGTCAGTGTAAAATGCACTTATCTCATCTATAAATTATTAATGACTTGCTCATTTGCCCAATTGTTTGGAGTTCATTCAGCCAGAACAAAGAACAGAAAGGAGTAGTTGATGGACAGAAGGAAAAGAGGAAAGAACAATGAGGGCAACAGATCAGATTCAGAGGTGGAGGAACTTCTGCTGTGTCTGAAAATCACTCCCTTGCTCACTCATTCACTATGTAAGGGATAATGTAGAGCGAGCCGGTCATTATTGCGAATTAGAATCCTGTAAATCAAAGTATTGGACATATTGAAATTTTGACTTGATGATGACGCTAGTAGAAATATCAGAGATCACAAGTCAGGAGTCATTCATTTTATACATGATAGAAAATTCCACGGAATACTTCCAAAATGGTCTAGACACCCCTGATAGATCAACGGTTTGTGGTGCAGGAAATGTTCTGTGCCAAAACTGTGTCGTGGAATATTATATTATTTCACTACAAATTGACCTTTTTCTCTTAGTAGAGTGAAGGTAGTTTGTGTAGTGTGATGAAGACATTGCTTCTTGTGCTGCTGGCTATATACATTTCCCTGTGTTCTGTTGTTTGTGTTTTAAATACTCTGCCCTTTCTACTATGAAGTCACCTGGTGTCGCTTGGGAAATTTTAAAACGTCATGAAGTGCTTTGAGGCACTTCCTTTTTAAGCTGCTCATACTCTCTTTGTAGGTCACATTAAGCTTTGTCTTGCCCTTTTGCTATTTTATTTTTTTTGTAATCTGTCATTTGGTATTTCAGTGTTTTTTTTTGCTCCGTGTCCAGCAACCTATTGTTTATTGTACTGTCTTTGTGCTGTAGTTTGGGACTTTTATTCTCAGTGAGATTACTAGCTAAATAAAGGATACATTAAATAAAGTCACAATGAAATTAAATTAAACAAAACACCTTACACCGATGGTTCTGTCTTCACCAAAGAGCCACATTCATTCATCACTTCAACTGCATCTGCCAATCAGCTTCTCATCAAACAATGGTCTACCAGCCAGAGTGGCAGCAACAATGAGAGGAAGGAACCAGATTCTGTATTGTTTACTCTCCTCTCCCGGGGCATCCAGAAAATATCTCTCTCTCTCTCTCTCTCTCTCTCTCTGGTTGCTGCAGGCTGTCCTGCAGTGGCCCAGGCCAGAGTGTATTTGGTATTATTCCCAGCTGAATGTAGGGTTCACTGAGGCTACGTGGATCGAACGAGTGACAGCTAGAACGTATCTGTTATTATGCAACGCAGTGAACAGGTTTGCTGAGTGAGGGTTTAATGTGTTTCTGTACACAAACATAATGAGCACGAGCGGGAACATCATCTGAACGCTGACTGTTTCTGAAGTGACAGATGTTACACTTTGATGTGAGTGAGAGTCTCCCTCCCCTGGTCGTTCACAGATACTGCATAAACAATGTGAAATCCATGGATTGGATCTGGAAATAAAAGGAGCTTATTTAAAATTCAACCTTCATGAATAATGTTGAGTTTTTTTAAACAGTGTTGAAATTAAAAAGTACTCATCCAGCTGAAAAGTGGCCCCTGTGACTGATGTATTGTTTTATATGACATTACAATTTTATAGTTGTAGCTGGTTGAGGAGGAGCCAGTGTTAACTACTTTATATACAGATAGTTAGTTAAATGGGGTAGTAAACAGGACACAACAAAAGAAATAATTAGGCTACACAGATTTGTATTGATGTATAACCTGAGAAGATAAGAGAGGAACTAACTCTTGGAGGAACTCATAGACATCTGGAACATATGAAAAGGGGCCCCAAATAGACTCTGACTTCTTGTAAAAGGTTTCCACTGGTTTAATATTTAACAGTGTCCTGTATTTTATAAGCTTGCCATACGTTTTTAGCCACGCTATCTGTCGGATGGATTGCCATAAAATTTGGTACCGACATTTATGTCCCCGAAAGGATGAATTGGGTTGATGTTTTGGTGATTCCAAAACTCATCTAGTGCCACCATCAGGTCAAAGTTTCAGTTTGCCTAATACTTCTGACATTATGACTAAACACTTGCAAAACATACAATGTTCCCATCAACCTCAGCTGTACTTGTACTTGCGTTGTGTGCTAATTAGCAAATGTTAGCATGCTAACAAACTAGAATAGATAGAGAACATGCTAACATCGCCATATTAGCATTGTTATTGTGAGCATGTTAGCTGCTGATGTTAATATTTAGCTTAAAGAGCTGATGGCATGGCTGTGTACTCTTATTGATGTAAATATTGTTATGTATTGACCTTTCTACCAGACAGTGAGTAGAAATAACAGAGCTGTGGAAATGTAGATCAGACTATTTGGATAGCTGGACTGGTAAATAAATTCAGGATGATAAATATGGAGATATCTGCAGGGCCACTGCAAGTGAACTCCACTGAGACAACCAGTCATCACTGTAATTGGCTGTGGTTGGTCACAGCAGGCGTGTGTGTGTGTGTGTGTGTGTGTGTGTGTGTGTGTGTGTGTGTGTGTGTGTTAGGGCTGTTATCGTGACCTTCCACCCCTGTCTCCATTCTCCCAGATGGGGTTGTCTTTGTTGTCTGACTGGCCTGTCATGTCTGAAGGCCCATAAGCTGATTCTGTCCCTCCAAGATTTTTCCCTGAGCCTCCTGGTTTATTGACACCCACCCTCCCCCCCCCCAACCAACCCACCAACTTACCCTACTCCCTCACCCCCACTCCCTTCATAGTTCCATGAGCCTCCGCCCACCTCATCTACCTCCTCTGTTTACGATCACACAAAAAGGTCAGTTACCCCAGTTTTGTATAACACTCCTCTTATAGCTTAATCCCCCAAACACAGCCTCAACCCACTTTCTAACCCAAAAATATTAAGTGCACCTTCCTGTTTATCTTATTTTTGAAGCTAGATCATTAACTGTGTTTCCTTCTAGAGGACTGCTCTAGGGCTGAACTGATTCGTAAATGTATTGTTTATTAACCCTCTAGAGTCAAGAGCTCCGCCGCTGTAGCTCAGCAGGGTGAAAATAAATGTCATGTTTTTAGATAAATAGCTTCATGAGTTTTTATCATACAAGCATGGCAAAAATATTGACAGAAACCTTATATGAATATTCAGCAAAAAGAGACATTACCCCTCCCACCATTAACTTTTGGTCACAAAACAACATTTTCTTTAGATTGCAAATTAGTTGTATAAAACAATGGAGCAGATGAAAGTGTTTGTGCTTGTTACTACCTAAGACTTCACTAAGACACACAATCACCTTAAGTGACCAAAACAGTTCGTCACAATGGGTAAGGTAATATTTTTTCACAAATTCTAGCACACTTCTAAAACTACTTTATACAACTTGTTTATTTAGCAGTACTTTAAAAAGGAGTACAATCATGAAATACATTTCACTTAGATAGTATTGTAGGTGAACTTGTGCTTTATAGAAAACAGTCATGGTCCTTTGAAAATACTGCTTAGATTTGTTCAAATTGACAACAATATCAGAGCATGCCAAAATTATATGTTTGTGTCTGAAAACAACCTCAGACCCCAGAGGGTTAAATCAAAATGCTTAAAATGTGAGAATTTGCTGCTTTTCTTGGTTTATATCGTTGTAAATGAAACGGGTTTTGGGCCGTTGATTGGACAAAATAGATTATGTAAATAATAATATATCTATTTTCTTAACCGAAAGTTAATAATCATTAGTTGAAGTCCTAGACTGGTGTCCATTTTGGATTTGGTGCAACTCTGCCCACTAAATGGCCTTTTGACCATGTAATTAGAGCTGCTGCTGCCTTAAATGGTGCTTACCCACTGCTAGTACCAGCCCTACTCGGCTCGGCTCGGCTCGACTTGACCGCGGTGCCCCGTCTTCCTTTTTCCATTGCAGATTTAGTTCCACCTCATGCGTGAGGCGAGCGTGGCTGGTCATCATAGCGACGCCACAGGAAACTGCCGTGACCTAACGCGACACACACAGAACGTCGAAGGTGTGTTGTTTTTGATTGTGTTGCCACAGCCAGAACACACGTTTAGTTTCAAAAAAAGCTGGAGGCAGAAGAAACAACACCGCTGGCTAAACTATTTAAAAATGGCGGGTTCATTCAGGACATGGATGTATTAAGAGAACAGGACACCCCCGTCTGTCGCTAGAAATGATGACACAGTGATTAGTGACGATTCTCTCCGACTAATCAGTAATCTGCAGGTTTTCACGTCACCTTTTGGTATCGCCTCAGCCCACTTGGAACCTCGACAGAGGTAATACTAAATAAAGTACCTGTTGGCAGGTACCAGGGACTTTTTTTCATAATGGAAAATAGGCAAGTAGAGTCAAGGCGAGTCAAGCTGGTACCATGTAATGGAAAAACGCCATACTGCTGCTACGCTGTAAACACAACCTGTCTCCCGGTCAAGTGCATTCCGTCGGAAATATTGACCTAAAGCACCCTGGGCCTGAAGTGGAAGTAGTTCTGTGGTAGCTGTTGTTTTGTTTTGAAATCAAGCTTCACATCGTTACTTTGTGCTGTTGCAGCAGAATAAACTAAAACATGTTAATCGAGCATCTTACAACAACTGTTGGTTGTTGGTTTCAGTACCATTACCAAAACAATGCTTTGCTTTTTTTGGTTTTGAAAACAATCTCGCCACAAAGTAGCTGTTTAGAGCTTTTGATCATAACACATGATCTTCATCAGCAGAGTTTGTGCAGTTGTCATGCAGATGTTCACATTTTCATTTTTGAGCACTTAAATGACTTCTGCTCTCAGAAGAAAATGGAAATTTGAACATCTACAAATCCATCACAACTGCTGATGAAAATGATGTGACATAATTGAAAGCTCCAAAAAAGCTGAAAGGTGCAGTAGGTAAGACTTATAAAACTAACTTTCTGTCATATTTGCTGAAACTGAGCCTATGTTCCAGTAGAACTACATGAAGCAGGTAATACATTTTTTTTTAAAAAAATCTGTCTCCTCTAGCACCACCTACAGCCTGTAGTGCGATTTGCAAAAATCCACCGCTCCCTGTTCAGATGCACCAATCAGGGCCAGGGGGGGTGTCTAACTGCATGTCAATCACTGCTCAGGCACACGCATTTCACAGCATCCTCCCCTTCCCTGCGCACGAGCTGCAGATAGGTTTCCTCCCCTTCTCCCCTCTTCACACGCGGTCTATTGTGCACAGCTCTCCCTTGTGGGGGGAGGGGCTTAGAAGACTGTTTGGGCTTTAGCAGAAAGGGGGGAGGGACTGAGAAGTTGTCGATGTTCAAATTTTTTGGCTAAGTCCTGGATCTTCACAATCCTACCTACCTTTAATACTTGACACGGTTTAATCAGTTAGTATTGAAGCTTGATTCTCAGCCCTGTTTATTAATTAACTAACCAGTTGTTTCATCATTTCTACCAGCTGTCTGTGCTTTCTGACTTTTTCTTCTTAACAATACACCTTATCAACTTACCCAGTCACTCATATAAATAACCTTTTTATTAGCATTTATTTAACAAAGGAGTGTCTTGAAACAAATTATCTCTCTAACAAGAGAGACCTGTCCAAAATAATTGATTTCTTGATCAGACTGTTTGTCTGATAAGATGGCAATTTAAACTCCTTTCACATTTAAAGTTCCCATATTATGAAAAAAACACTTTTTCTGGGATTTGGGGTGTTCTTTTGTGTCTCTGGTGCTTCCACACACATACAAACTTTGAAAAAAATCCATCCATGCTGTTTTGAGTGAGATACAGTTTCTGAATGTGTCTTCAGTCTCTGGGTGAGCTGTTCAAAATCGGCACGAAATCGGCCGAAACGAGCTGGCTAACCGCAACCATTAGCTCGTAGCATTAGTGTTAGCATGCTAACGCTAATGCTAACGCTAGCATGCTACCTCGTCCTCAATAGCAAAGCACTGCTACAACACACACAAGTTCACCATAATCTACAAAATAACTACTTGCTACACTACTACATGTGCGCCCTCATTTAGAAGTCTCCCAGCTAATCCTGCCTTGTAACTGACCGAAGTTGTAGAAACAGCCTTTCTTTTACTGTCTATGGAGCTAGCTAGCTGACATGATCTACATCTGAGCTACTGCGCATGTGCGAGTGCAATCAAAGATAGTACAGAAGAAGAAGAAGAAAAGAGGTCTCACTCTGTAGCTAAAACAGAGACCAGGTGAAAAGAGGATCTGCAGCAGTGAGAGAGAGCGGTGCAGTACAACAAAAATATGGTGTTTTTTGAAAATTAAACCATGTAAACCTATTCTAGTACAACCTTAAAATACAATTATGAACCTGAAAATAAGCATAATATGGGTGCTTTAAATCATATGAGCATATTTTCCAATCACTGTAGTTCAGATATCTCTTGAAGGCAGCATTAGATGATCTCTGTGGTTAGATGCTTCCAGCTCTGCCCGTTGTGACTAATGGCGTTTTTCCATTACATGGTACCTGCTCGACTCGCCTCGACTCTACTCGACTCAACTCGACACACTGTGCGTCCGTTTTCCATTGCAGATTTTAGTACCGCCTCAGCGTGGCTGGTCGTTATGCCGTATCGATGCACACACCAGGGCACAAGTATAAACATCAGGCCACTTGAGTTTGTTTTACAGTTCTGTGGAGGCTCCACGCAGAGCTTTCGCCGTAGCCTGTGTAGCCTATGTAAAAGTGGCCTGATGTTTATACTTGTGCGCTGGTGTGTGCGTGGAGCCGGCCATGTATGTGTGTAGTTAGGCTACGGCGAAAGCTCTGCCGGAGCCTCCGCAGAACTGTAAACAAGCGGCGCCGCAGTAAACTACTGTGACCTAACGCAACACACACACACACACAGAACGTCGAAGGTGTGTGTTGCCAGAAGACACATTTTGTTTCAAATTAAGCTGGAGGCAGCAAAAAAAAAAACAGCTGGCTAAATTGTTTAAAATGGCGGGTTTGTTCAGGACACCCCTGTCTGTCGCTTTCACGTCACCTTTTCGGCTCGCCTCAGCTCGCTTGGAACCTCGACTGAGGAGGTACTAAAAAAAAGTACCTGTTAGCAGGTACCAGGTACTTTTTTTCGTAATGGAAAACCAAAAGTTGAGTTGAGCTGGTATCATGTAATGGAAAAGCGCCATAACTCTCTCCTCCTTTGTTCCTCCAGAGCCTCGCCAGTGTTCAGTGAGGAGCTCCTTGTCAGCTGTGGTTTCCTGCTCTGTCAAAGACTTGTGGCCCGAATGGACCTGGTCTCCATCCATGTGGCCTCCAGCCCTCGTCTCTTCTCCTTCCTCTCGCTGGCCTGGGGCTTTGTGGCCGACGTTGACATAGAGAGCGAGAAATACCGTCAGGTCGGAGCTGCCAGGTTTACTATTGGCACGCTGGTGAGGCTGGCTTCTCTCCACATCTACAAGGGAAAGCTGGCTTACCTGCCTGCCACAGAGGACTACAGCAATGAGGAGGGTTTAGAAAATAACCAGATACTGCATTGTAACAATCAGGCTTCCTCCTTGGCTCCGGCCTCTCGACCATCCAAAGACTCTCCCTGCCAGAACACTTTTCACAACTCCTGCCACTCCAACAACTCCCTCAAAGTGCAGAGAACGGAGAGCATGCCTTCTCGAAGCGCTACCAAAGGCCCGTCTGACTCCCTTCTGCTGCCTCTTGACCAGCCGCTGCCCAGCGACTGGGTGGTGGTGCAGGAGGAAGACTTTGTCCTCATGCTGGCCATGTACCAGTCCCACCTGGCGGAGGACCTGCTGGCAGCCCCAGGCGCCACCTCGGATGACGGCTTCATCCATCTTATCTATGTCAGAGCAGGGATATCACGCACCGCGCTGCTGAAGCTGTTCCTAGCTATGGAGAAGGGTGCACATCTGACTACTAACTGTCAGCATTTAGTGCACACTAAGGTGCGGGCGCTCAGGCTGGAGCCACATTCACCCAAAGGGATAATAACAGTAGATGGAGAAGTGGTGGAATATGGGCCGGTGCAAGCAGAGGTACACAGAGGCCTGGCGAGATTAATCACTGGATGAACAATCATCGCCACCAACTTTCATCTCTATTAAAGGCCCAATAAACACATTTTAGCATTTCAACTGAGACATGTCCAGAGCAATGAATGTAAGACTCATTCACTGTTATCTGCAACCTCATAGCCTCTCATCGGTACGTAGAAAACACGTTTCAGTAGACGATTATGTGATATTACGACTCAGTGTTCAATATTAAATAAATAGGTAAGACATTATGAAATGAATAATCATATTAATTAATGCAGACAAGATACATAATATAATCATGAAATTGTAAAACAGCCTAATATATGTTTTTTAATTGTTCTTTCATCTAGCTTCTTTTCAAAATAAGAGCTTTAGGTTTTTTTATTTTATTTTCCACATTTTTATTTATTTCACAACGCACTTTTTTTGTGTCCATCAGGACAAACAGGGCAGAGTAAGTTATGTGATTGGACAGCCAAAAACTTAATTACGAAACCTTCAAAAGTCTTGAATTTTTTATGGTGTGCACAAAAAAATATATATCATCTTTCATGACTTCAGGGGCTCTGTACTTTTTACCAGCCTTTTGAAAAAGTACTTTTTGAAAAAAAAACAAAAAACTGCTGGAATAAAGTAAACAATGAATGCAGTTATTTTAAAAAGGAACAGGATAACATTTCACAATAATGCGCTGAGGTTTAAAAAAGTATTGAATTGTTTCATTATTTTAATGCCTCTATTAATTTAATATTGAACACTTTGGGACTCCATAGCCATGGCTGAGCTTACTGTAGACACACAGTTCATGATAAAGTGTATCTCAACTTGTTTATCACTGCATGGAGCGGATTTCTTCTCTGTGCTGAAGCTGACCTAGCAACCTGAATTACGGCATCTTCTGCGACAGCAAAGGTTGGATTTATGCCTTCATGGCTCCTCTGCAGTATGTTGGAGACTGTGTGTGTGTGTGTGTGTGTGTGTGTGTGTGTGTAACAGAGGTGGTTGGGCTTTGTGACTGTTTATTGAACACAGAGAGCCTCAAACACTCAATTAAGGCCACATAGCAAGCAATATAAGTAAGTATGTTATTTACTATTAATATTTAATTTGAAGAGAGAAGAGATCTGAAATATTTAATGATAACAGAAACAAAAAACCTGTTTGGGAAATACATTCACAATAATATTACCATCATTCATGTAGTCCTGGTGGTGGATTCATTTGTAGTTCATCGCCATTTTGAGTCTTGAATAATGTTTCTCATTTCTCGTTTTGCTTCTTCTAGTCTCAATATATGTGCTTTTCCATTTAAAAAGATTTTTTCAACAACTAATAATTGTTTTTTAAATAGAACAGGTTTTGAAATATCTGTCGCTGACATTTTTGCCTACAAATCAATGGGGGTAAATGGAGTTTCGTTTATTGTGCTCAAAGCTTTGAAAAGTCAACAGACTTCACTGTCAGTAGTATCAGTAGTATATCGGGTCTGTTTCAGTAGAAAGTAGTTCCAGTAAAATCTGTTCACAGTGAGCTCTGTGGATTATCCAGAGTAACCAAAGCATTTAGTCAGGAAAGAGATGTTAAACATGCATTTTATTTTGCTGCATCACAAACAAAATGCCATTGACAACCTTATTACTATCAATGCAGAAATCTCATAGATGGACATTAAAACCTGCTCAATTAAACCAAAGCTATCTGCATGACTAGGTCAAAGAGAAAAGTTTCTTTTTGTAATTTGGGTGAATGGACTCTGTAATCCACCACTTTGGTGCTGATTTATCCCGTTAATGTGAATAACTGGCTCAATCACCTACGAGTTTACTGGCAGTAAATTAAGAAATCACTAACTAAAGTATAAACAGATAAAACAAAAGTAGTGCTCCAGAAAAAGTTAATTACAACACTGAACTCTTGAAAAATACCTACTGTCCCTATGGGGGATTTATTAATAATCAACACCTTGCCACTGAGCTTAAAGTCACATAGAGGAAATGATGACTGAGGCTTCGGCCTTCATTGGCAGTAAAGTCAGATTTTTAAATGTGTTCTTAATTGTGATCCAAATCTCTTCCAAGGTATGTTTCATTCATTTTACAAAAATTGGATGTGGACGCAAAGAAATCAGTTCTTTGACTAAACTTGTCACACTCTGACTGAACTCGGAGTAGCCTTAAACAAGGAGGAGAGGGGAGGGGGGGGAGATATCGACTTGTTAAATGCTGCATGAGGTAGGCGGCATTGTGTTCCTGACACGGCGCCCTTATTCTTCCTCCCCACCACAACAAATCATTTGGGAGCATTAGCAAACTGTCCTGTGGTGAGAAAGAGAGGACGTGCTTCAGTTAATTTCGTCTCAAGGCAAAATTTATTTATTCTAAAGAGATATTCTTTTATACATGTTTTTGCACAATGTAAGTTTGTTACAAGGCCGTTTTGAAGCCTTGATGGGACATCAAGGTCATTTAGTTGGTTTAAATTATATTTACACATGAAGGATTCTGCAACAAAAATTCAGCTATGAGCACATATGATGGAACTTAAAGACACGCTTGTAACACTTTAAATTTGCTGTTGTTTTAGACTGTTAAAAGTGGACGAACTGTACATCCAACACAATGTTTCCCAACTTTTTTGGCTCATGTCCCCTTAAAATGAAGCTACTATGTCTACTTGTAAGTTCAACCAAAGAAAATTGGGGCCTTAAGATGTAAAGATGATGTGTTATCCAGAAATTAATGAGACAAAATAGTTGAATATTTTGTGCAGCAGAAATATATTTTTTCTGTTTACTCGTGACCCCTCAGATTTATTTTTGGTTGGGAATCAGAGCTCTAATATATAAATAACAATAATCTTTTCTACATCACGGAGTGCTACTGACCCAGACCACTTTCATACATTTTATTTTCTATGCAAAGTCAGGTTTCTTGTGAGTGATGCAGTGGTCCTTTTAACTGTTTGATGTGCCTTGATTGTGCTCCCTCCTGGTGGTTTGAACACAGTGGTGCATGCACTGATTTCTCATTTGAAAATCAAGTCAATTGTTTTCTCATCTTTCAATTTTTTTTTTATTTTGTTATGCCCAGATGAACAGATACATTGGACAAACTGACGAAAATGTGTCCTTATGTCTGAAAAACAAGTGTAATTCTGGCACCGTGCTATTTTGACTTTAGAAACTGTTGATGCTGTTGCCATGGTGCCACCTCTTCATCAATTAATACTGGGGAGATCTTAAAATCTTCAGCTTTTCATTAAAGAGAAGAAATTGGAGCAACAGCCTTCATCCTTCATCAATTTCTCTCTGTAGGTCAGTGTATTTGAAAATCCAAATGAGTTAAGTCAGACGGACAAAGTTTCAGATGATGAAGAACCTAATGTTCATTCTGTCAGCAACCTGAAAACTGTTGATTTGCTGTTTACGTCTTCATGTTCTCAACGCTCGTTGTCTGTGTGTTTAAATGTTTATGGTGAAGGGTCGATTTTATTTTTTCTGGCACACTGAAGATTGATTCAGTGTTCAGTCACAGAGAGATCTATTTTTCCATTTGACAAATGTCTGTAATTTTTCTAATATCAATTAAAACATTCTACCGGAGTGTTTTTTAATGGTAAAATAAAATAAATTATGACAAACAACCCATCTGTGATTTGATTTGATTTCTTCATCTGGTTTTGGGACAATAAGGTAAAATATTTCTTTGCTGATGGCAGTTGGCAAAATCAATCTTCAAATCCTCTTCAGTCTTCTTCATCTTTGAAATGCAACTTCTCCCACATACAGTACTTTCACCTACAGATGTCATTCAAATTTTAGACTATTCACAAAACATTCAGCTATTGGAAAATGATTTAGCTTTTTAAAATCTTTTACAGATTTTGTGTTATCACTGTTTAAAGGTGCACTATGATTTCCTGCATGGTTTCAGCACGATTTCATTTTTGTCTCAAATTGTAGGCATCTCTTCTTGATCTGCTAGCTGCCTGCCCCCTGAATACACAGTGAAAAAGCTCGTTCTTGGGTCGTAAACGTAAAACAAACACTAGGAGCACTAGCCTGGTCCTACCAGACTCTCGTACATTTCATTTGTACAGAGAGTCTGGGCTCTCTCCATTGACAAGTGTTAACTTCCTTGAAGGCGGGTACTCTGTTGAAGTTTAAAACTATTGGATCTGCCCAGAGCCACTCTGGATCTGCCATAACCAATCGCTAACGTTTGGTCGTGACGTATGTAATGCGCATGTGCAACAAGAGGGGAGACCGACAACTATCGGCTTATATTTAGCATTAGCATCGCTAGCGTTAGCATTAGCCAACTCCTTCACCACTAACGGAGCGAGCTGGAAAATCAAACTTTTCCCGAATCCCGTCACAACATCACGGCCACCAACACAACTCAGCAAAGATTGTTCTTGCTCGGGCTTTAACTTCTGGATATTCGGCAGCGTTGCTGCCACAACGGACCAAATGGCTTCGCTCGCATCTTTCTAGTGCACGTCCTCAACGTCATCGTTCTCAGCCACTCCCTCTGTTCACTGATTGGACCTACAAATATTTGACTGGAGAAAACCCAAGAATATACCGCAAACCCAGATGGAGTACTGAAGGGAAATGAAAATTGAGCGGAAGTAAGTAGGAGGCCGGAGCCAGTCTACAGGGGCACAGGCTGTGCACCAAAATACAACAAAACACGTTCCAGCCAATCACCGACAAGATGGTAGGGGGGTGGGGGTTAGTGCACATGCACATAATGGGGGAGGAACCAACCCAACCATCTTGTTGGTGATTGGCTGGAATGTGGTTTGTTGTATTTTGGTGCACAGCCTGTGCCCCTAGTGTTGCCTGGCAAACTTGATTCCTTTTAAGGATTCAGGTTATTCTGAGTCACTCACTAAACTGATCCGGGTTGTGCGAGTCACTTGAGTCAGTTATGTATGCTACATCGGCTCGAGCCGAGGCAAGCTTTTGATTTGGATAAATGCCATGTTTTCATTTTGAATCTTTTCATTTTATTTGGAAAATTGTATATCCATAAATGTAAATGGTCTGAAAGAAAAACGAATATTCACCAATTTAAAAATGACATGAAATTATATTTTGAAACTTTAAAAGGACTGACAAATAAGAAAGCCATCCAGACTCTGAACATTTACAATGCCTTACAACCTCTTTAATGTAAATTTCTTGCGCCCCTTTTTCATGTATGTATGTATGCATTTAATTTTTTCAATGTGTATGTGTACTTGAATAATAAAGTTTTTTGAAGACAAAAAAAAAAAAATCATGAGTTGTCAGTAAGGCGAGCCGAGCCGAGGCGAGCTTGCAATGTTTCGGACTGTCTGCTCGACCTAATTGCATTTTAATATACTACATTTATACACCAAAACCTACAGTAGGCCTAGGCTACGTGCAGAACATTGTATGTTATTTCAGAAGTGAAAGAATGGCTTTTGTTGTTGATTTGCCTTACCCTGAGCTCAAGGAGAGACTTCACTCGCTCGTCTGCTACTGATCCACTCATAGTTGGCTGATTCACGCTACTGACTGACTCACGCGAGAACTCATGAATCTCACGAGTCATCAAAGACTCGTGAGTTCTCGAGTGAATCCCATGGTCTGAGAGCTTCCGGCTCTGAGTCTGCGGGTCGGGAAATTCCTATAACCTGTCTCGGACTGTCTCTCTGCTCACTCAGTCGCTTGAGTTGACTTGTGGAGTTGTGGTTGCCTACGAAATTGTAAGTTATAAAGCTTTTGGCAGCTAAGATGGCTAGGACTAGTAGTAGCTAATGTTGCAAGAGGTTTGTGTTGGCGCTGTTATCATTTTAGATTGAATTGTAGTAGGACTCAACTGATCTGAGTTAATGATACTAGAGAATCGCGATTCGTGAGTCAATTTAAAGACTCGGGTTAAAGATCTGAGTGAATCACGACTCAAACAGGTTTAATTTATGACCCCTGTGTTGTCTCCTGAGACCAGGCTTTTTCACAGTGTATTCAGGGGGCAGGCAGCTAGCGGATCAAGGAGAGATGCCTACAATTTGAGACAAAAATGAAATTGCGCTGAAATCATGCAGGAACTCATAGTGCACCTTTAAGTTTAGTGTTTTTTATTCAGGCTTTTTCTGTGCTTATAATGGAGTGTGTCTACTGCGTGACTTAGACTTTCTGTGTATCCAAACTTTCTTTGACATACTACACTATGACTTTTTTTATCACTTTTTTCAACATGCTATACTGTGACTTTTTTTCGATATACTATGACTTATCTTTTTACTTTTTTTGACATACTACACTATGACTATTCTTTTTGCTTTTTTTGTTTTTACAACTCTTTATTTGAAGTTCACAATAAATGACATACAGTGGAGGCCATGGTGAATGAAGCATAATTGAGACAGTATGTCAATTCCCCTCAAGTCCCTTACCCATCCGCAAACCAACCCAGATCAGGTCCAAACCAGATGGGGACAAACGACACAGACCCATGCACACAGACAAATAAACACCAGTAAGGATATACAACATCCAATAGATAAAAATAAACAAATAAATAAGTACATAAACAAATTAAAAGAAATACAGGAAGAGAGAAAAGAGAAAGAAAGAAAAAATTTAAAAAGAAAATAAAATAAAATGCTTCGTTAAGCCGCTAACACACAAGAATCACTCAACTGTTGCCGGTAAAGTTGCTTTATCACGAAGAAGAACAATTAAATAAAGAGGACCAAGCACTGTACCTGGGGACAGAGCTTTCACCATTGCGGCCCCCTCCATCTGGAACTGTACTGACTGTACTGATCTAGACACATTCACACTCATCAAAACACACCTCTTCAGATTAGCCTTCCACATGAAATAGTTTCTCCACTGATAGTTAGCCTACTGGTTTTATTGTTTTAATTGCTTTTAATATGCTTGTTTTGTGTGTTGGTTTTATTGTTTCATCTGTTTCTTATGTGCTAAGTGTGCTGGTTTCACTGTAAAGTGTCTTTGAGTACCATGTAAAGCGCTATATAAATAAAATGTATTATTATTATTATTATTATTATTATTATTATTATTAAGTTAGGCCAGCCAGAATTTAAACATATTATATACTTCAGAACCTGAAGGTAGGAGTATTTGTAGAAGTATAAAATCCACCTATATTCACATATTTGTGTTCATGTTTTAGCCACACTAGAGTGATACTATCAGAATATCTCTTTTTGATTCTCTTTTTTGCGGCACCATACTTTATGAACAACTACCTACTAATGACTAGGCCCTGGTATAAGCGAGCATGCAGACCATGCTCTCTGGAATGGCTGTGACATATTATATATTAAGGGACCATAATTAATTTTAACAAATTCCTCTGTGTTTGCCCTGCTATTACATGTCAAAACGGCTGCTGTGAAAAGGGCCTATTTCACTTAGGGGTATTGTATACATACTGGCTCACTAGAATAGCTCGACTGAGACATCGTTAATGTTATCAGTTCCACGTGTGCTTTTCCTGCTCTGACAGATCCAGTGTCTGCTGTTAAAAAGGTCTGTATGCCGAGCTTCACAGAGATGCTAGCAGGGATGAGGACTGAAAAGAGTGATGTCAGAATTTCAAATGGGATTTGCAATTTAAAATGTCTCTATTTTTGCTCTGCAGTGACCTTTTTTTGTTTGTTTATGTGCAATGGTAGAAGAAGTATTCCGATCCTTTATTTACTGTAGGCCTAGGTAAAAGTATACTAATACCAAACTGTCAAAATACTCCACTACAAGTAAAAGTAATGCATTCAAAACTTACTTAAGTAAAACAATTATCAGCAACATGTACTTAAAGTTTGAAAAGTTAAAGTACTCATTGTGCAATAAAATGGTCCCTGTCAGTGGTTACTAGCCGTGACAGTGTCTCTGATGTGTGTGTGTGTGTGTGTGTGTGTGTGTGTGTGTGTGTGTGTGTGTGTCATCATGGCAAAATGTGGTCCTGGAGACACCTTCTGTCGCCAAATCCCTGTCCTAATTTGATGTCGCAGCTGGTGTAATCCCATCCCAAGATGGTCTCTAGTTTACTATTATATATGTTCTTGGATCAACATACTGGCACATTAGTGTGTGTGTGTAGTACTCCAAGAGGCATTTTAAATTTATTTAACTTAAGAACTATGAGAATTTTCTCAACCCACAAAGAAACACTTCATCCTTCAGTTTACCAAAAACATTTAAAATCACCAAATCTGGAGATACATAGTTTTCATTGGACAGGAATATGAAAAATTTTAATCTAAAAAGTAAAGGTGTCAAACAAATGTAGTTAAGTAAGTAGTGCAATATTCTCCTCCTAAGTGGTTAAAGTAGCATTAAATGGAAATACTAAAGTAAAGTACAAGTACCTTGAATTTGTACTTAAGTACAGTACTTAAGTACATGTACCTAGTTATGTTCCACCACAGTTATGTTGTAATTCTAGAGTTTATTAGTACAAAGCTAAAACCATCAATGACAGCAAACCAGCCCTCCACATTATTGTTCCTGATTTTAGTCTGTGTTGTAGACAATAATCTTTCCTGTGTTTGTGTTTAAATGTCCACACCTCTTTATATATAGTCTACATTCACATGAACCTACAGTCAACATTATAGTATTTGTACACAGGACCTGTTTGCATGTGTTCATTTCCTGAGACAGCAGTAGTTTTGTTTGGCTCCAGACTGTGGAGCAACACATTTTCATAAATACTTTCTGAACTTTTTACCAAACTCTTCCTTTTGCCAGGATAACTGAATGCTCCCTCTTCATTGACATAGATATCTGTCAGTTGATCCATGATGTTCAGCTGTATTGACTGTAGAGTTTGGTCCTCAATGTCCCAATGTCTTGAGAGTGTGCCTCTGAAATGATAAATTATCTTTCTGAACTGTACTCAGACGAAGTAACAAACAGTAACACAGATGGCAACATATTTACGCATGTGATTCTCTGCTTACTGTTACAGGAAACTGAGGGCTGGTAGGATGATTTATTTTTGGTGACCACTTTTACCTGTTTGGCCTTGCAGCTGCATAATGGGTTTTCCCATTTGGTTTCAACGTTGCAAAATCTCTGAAATCTTAAATCACTGCTAAGAATGGATGGATGGATAGATACTACATTTTAAGGAAGTTGAGCAGTCTCATCTAAAAATGTATCACCACATTAGTTTGTACTGCTTATGGAAGGGCAAAATAAGCAAGAGACATAACACAGTGGCCCCCACCCTGGTATGTGTTATGAGAAGATAACCGTCCCTGTGCTGGACAAGAAGAGGACGCCCAAAAGAAAGGTATATATGATCAGGGGAAGAATAGATCGGGGCTTACAAGGTCTGACAGTCTAGAGAAACGTGGACCGGCTCCGGCTTTTTGTCTGTTGTTAGGGAAACTTAGTCTCTGCGTACTTTGTGATCCCACAGATCTGTGTATTGTAAATCAGATGCTTGACTGATTAAACACATGTATTTGACTTTATCTCATTGTCTTATTTGGCTCTTGCTTAGGATCAATGTAATATATATATATATATATGTATATATATATATATATATATATATATATATATATATATATATATATACATATATATATACACACACATATATATATATATATACATATATACATATATATACGTATATATACATATATACATATATATATATACATACATATATATATATATATACATATATATACACATACATATACATATATATATACATATATACACATACATATATATATATACATATATACACATACATATATATATATACATATATATACATACATATATATATATATATATATATATATATATATATATATATATATATATATATATATAAAAAACGGCGCCTCTCTCTCCATATGTTTATATGTCTTTCTCTGTCAATATGTCCGTCTGCTGTAAAGAAATAGCGGTGCAGATAAGCAAAACACATGAACCCCTATCATTTCTTTTTTAGCTATTCACACTGCTTCAGCTGCTTTCCATACTTAATCAAATCTTATTTACAGATTCCTACTTAATTAAAGCCTAAAAATTTTCCAAATTTTTCATTCATTGTGAATTATTTTCGTACTTTTTGAAAATATTGAACACAGCTGATTGAGATTTCCTAATTTGACCCACCCATTTCCCATTTTACCAACTCATTCATTACTCTTTCAGTTACTTCATCCAAATTAAAGCCGGCAATTTAGTTTAGCAACAGCTTTTACAAAAACTTTCATACAATATTGGTATTATTCGGCTTTTTTAAGACATTCCTATTTAGTAGAACCATGTCTACTTTTCCCTACAACTTTGCCTTCTTACACATTTCAACCAGCAATTCAGTGTAGCGACAGCTTTTCAAAAAACCTTAAAATATTCCACTTTTGTTTGATACATTATATGGATATATTTCAATGAAATTTGTACTAATTAAAACCATTCCCATACCAATCTTATACAACAGGTCACAAATACTGTATGTAGCTTCATTTTTTTAAGGCTCACAGTTGTTTCCTAAAACAGCTGGGCACTGTTACGTTTAGCAAATGTTACTCAAACAGGAGAAAGTAGTGTATTAGTTGAGGACTAATTTCAGCTGTGGATAAATACCCATATGGTGCGCTAATGAGTACACTAAAAAAAAATCAAGTCTGTGTGAACAGTGTAAACCAGACTAATATAGGATATGATAAAGTAGTGGTACTGTCTGTCTGTATTACTATAATAAAATATAATGCAAGAGTATTCATCAACAATCAATATTAAGCCTTAATTAAAGTTAGTAGAGCAATTTCAAAATAAATTGATAGCATAAGAAGCATTAAGACATACTGCATTACTACATTACTGCATATACTGTACTCGTTCCTTTGATTATTTCTCTAGGACATTTTGACTCAGAATAAACTGTGTGGCTGCACAGGAACCAATTGTCAATTGTTATCAATTCATTGTTGGTTTTGGTGTTCTCATGGGATTTGGTAATATTAAGAAAATACGATACAACAGCTAACAGGTATCCAAATAAGTATAAGCCACAATGTTACTATTTTACTGCTTGCAAAGTTTAATACATCACTATACAGTTGTCTTAACGCAATAAAGTAAACCATAAAAAAATGAAATCTTAAGTACAATACACACTCAGCATTTTGTACATATATGCCCCAAGCATCTATGTGACATGACAGATGTGTTAAATATATACTGTATGTATTTATATATTTCAATATAGTCATGACATCTGTACAGAGGGAATCAGGCTACAAATCATTACTTTATTAGTTATTCTTTTTAATATATCAACAACAGGCCACTGTGAAAATGTAGACATCATACAGTCAAGTCTTGTGTGTAGCCCGTTCAAAAGGCTTAAAGCAACATGTTACATGCTTTGGCTGTAAAACAAACGCCTTGCAGTAATTATAATAGTAATAATAATAATAATAATAATGGTTTAAATTTGAATAATATACACACATACACAGAAAATTGCACATCACGTGCTTGGTATCCTGCCAGATTTTTTTGCTTCGAGATCTAGCGAGATATAACTTCACATTTTCTGTTTCTGCGATTGAAGACAAATGAGAAAGAGTGTTAAAGACGAAGCAGTAATGTTACCTCTCAACTCGGGAACCATCGTCCATACAGTTTGTCTTCAGACTGAGTTCTGACACACTTCTCCAAGAATTGTGAAGGTGACATTTTACAAAAAAGCAGCAAGTGGCGGGACAAACAGAGACAAGAAAGCAAACAAGGCTACGTGCTACAGATACAGCAGCCAGTGGAGAAGACAACACATCCTTCTCTGTAGCATTAAAGGCAACAAAACAATGATGGCAAGGTCTAATCCAAGGAAGAGGACAAAATGTCATGGATGCCTGATTGCCATATCTGGTACAGAGTGCCAGTTTTAAATGTTGCATGGGGAAAACAATGGAAGACAAAGCAAAACAAAATACCCTCATTCAAGACCTTTATTTTCTTAAGTCTCTTTAAAACAGCAGCTCTTTGCTCATGGTTTTTATCCTCTCCCATCACTCATAGTTTCACAATGGCACAATGTGCTCTCTCATTCAGAAACACTCTTCAGCATCAAGGTTCTTTGTTCAAGTAAATTACCAGACAGCCAGTGCTCTCCCTTATAATCATCATAATAGTTATTACAATGAGAATCATAATATATTGAACGAAATAGGAGCATTATGTTAAAGGTGGAATGCAGCTATTTAAAAAAAAAAAAAAAATTGTAAACTAAGCCTGCTCTGATTTCCCCAGGAAGCACGATTGGACCCAAAGGGGAGTTTGACTTTCTTTCACAGTTAAATGCAGCGTAAGAGCTTCATGGTAACTTGGTAAATACAACCTTGATTCCTTTCATTTAGATTGAATATATGCCATGTAAAGAAAAAAAAGATCAGAGACCAGTTATACCGCCTTAAGTTTTGTCTGAGTGCTGTAGTTTGTGTAATTTTCTCTCGCCAGTGGGGTCAGCAGTCGCCTCCATGGGATAAGACGCTCAAGTCAGGTAAAACACTAAATAAAAGAAAATAATAATCAAGCAAAAATAATTATAATATCAGCAAACCTTCAGCATCACACTGATTGTAGTTTGTATAGAATACACCGATGGCTGCAGTGTGAGAGACTCATGTTTAAGAAACAACTGATCAGAGATTTGCACTATTAAAGAGGAAAACACTGGAACAGGGCTTTAGTGGTTTCAGTGTGTCTCTGCCTTTATAGGTTAATGTATAAAGCATGACGCAAGCAGCTCTGTACACAATGATCTGAGATTATAAAGAACAATTCAAGTAAGGCAACATGTTGACATGAGATGACGGAATGGATGCTGTAATGTTGTTGTTTTTTTTTCTTCTATTTATTCTTTAAATTGTGTCAGTTGCATGTAATGTGGGTTCACCGCTGTCACAGAAAAGTGGAGCATTGTGGGTAAAGCTCCGCTCTGAAACCTTCACCTCAGCCTCTGAGTAAAACGACTTAAAATGCATCAAAATACCAAAGCACAAGTTCCATTTTGGTGATCAAACAACTTTGCTAAATTCTACAGAAAATGAATGGAACTTTGTTATGTAGAGGCGGCAGCTGTGGGCTTTGACTAGAGCACACACACCTTCATATGAAGCTACCTAACGGTCATCCTGTGCCTGGCTGGCTTCTCTACACACCAAACAGCTACAGCAGTCTGACCTCCAGAGGGGATTCGTATGTAAACTTGTCACACGGTGTTCGCTGCGTGGTTCAGTGCGAGTGATTGGCGAAGGAAAATACCAGCAAGTACAGTATAGAAGTGGTGAAGCTGTTGTGGTTGGCAGTTTAACTGACATTCAGTACATTCTACTTGAATATTTTGTGTGTGAAAAGAGAGAATTTGGCAGAAAGCGTACAACCAGTGATTTCTATTTAAAAAGAATACTCCTGGTCAGTGTATTTATACGGTGTCACCTCTCCCAGACCAGATTGTCCATTCGTTTGTGGTAGTGCAGGATGGTGCAGCGATAATATCAGTTGTGCTACAGATAGCCGCAGTAGACCCAACAGCTAGGTGAGCTGGGCTTTGCAGGTTTCAGCCATATTTGACCTTGTCCAAAATGCAGCGACGATCACAAGTCTGCTTTACATTTTTCAGGCTGGTTTATCCAGCAAATCTTCACACATATGGTGGATGCTGCTGGAGGCTAGGTGGATGAGGAGGGTGGAAGAGGATTCATGGCACTGATTTTCCATCTCATTCATCCTTTTTGCATCCACACCACCTCCACTGAAGTCAAAGTCCTGCTGAAACCAGAAGAGAAATGGCCTCCAGTAAAAGCTCTGTGTTTACCTGCGTCTGTGAACAGATGAGGGTTCCTGTGTGACGGGGAAGCTCCCATAGGTTTGTGCAAATGGATGAGCGCATGTGAGGTCCACCCCTCTTTATTCATCACACTCATCTGCAGAGACACTGAAGGAGAACAAAGACATTATCAAGTCGCATCCAACCTGAACCCGCTCACTCTCCTGATCAAGGGTGCCGTTCTCCTGCAGCCTTTGTTTGATCCAGAGGGATTATGGGGAGAAGGCAGAACATTGTGGAGTTTGGGGCAACAGTACAGACTACGAAATGCAGGACAAAAGTGTGGGTAGTGCTGGGGGCACAGTGCAGCTCTGGACAGGGGTACAGAAGATTGAAAACTGGAAGACCCCCCAGACAACAAGTAATGGATCCTCCTCTACAGCTTGAGGCAGATGAAAAGGTAGAAGAGAAGGAGGAAAAGAGCAGGGAACAGTGCAGAGGAGTGTTGGGGAACGGCGAGGAGGCACTTACTTGTCCTCCGTGTGATCAGGGATGGCAGCAGCGGCCAGTGCAGCTCGGTACTGCAGCAGCACCCCTCGAACGCTCTTCACAAACCCCTTAGAGAGCGGGAAGAGTGGAAAGCCAATGTCTGGGTAGCCACTGCCCTCTGGCAGGAAACTCCGGTAGCTCTTTCTCCGTTTCTTTGGTCGCACCACCGGCTGGCTTCCTGTGGAGCCCACCCCTCCTCCGCTAACCGTGACTGAACCTGATTCTGACGTCACGCCGCGGACTACAGAGCCAGCGACCATGGAGCCACTCAGAGAGGTGCTCCCCTGGGTGCTGTCGCAGTCTGAGTTCTGGCTCTGCTCCTGCTGAGAGGCCACTGTAGTGGAGGGACTCAGCCCTGAATCCTCCAGCTCCTCCTCCATAATACTGGTAACTCCTGTGACCCCCTGCTCCCCACGCTTGCTGGGGCTGCTGTGAGCCACCGCCACGGGCCCCTGCTCGTCCAGAGGCTCCACAGATGAAGCTCTGTCTTTGGAGTGTTGAGCCCTGGAGGACATGTGTGCTGCCTGCCCCCTCTCAGCACCGTCGTTCAGCTCAAGCCACGCATCCAGACGGTGGACGAGCCGCCAGCCGTTAGAAACAAAGTGCTCCTGGATCTCCTGTTTGAAAACCTCCACCGGATTTTGAAGGAGCTGCGTCATAGACTGGACCATCTTGATCAGGGCCATCTCGTTGTAGCAGCGGCTGTTCTCATATCCTTCCTGTAGGCCTCGGTCACTGTCAAAGCCAGCCTCGTTATAGTAAGGCTCATTGACGAGGATAAGGCCTGCAGAAAGATACACATGTATATGTGCAAAATGTGAGTTTAAGTTCATGATAAAAGGCGGGCAAACATTACCAGTAGGTTCAGAGTGGCTATTTCACTGTGTAGTGGAGGACATTTTAACTAAAATCTGGTGAGGAGATGACAAAATCACACTTCAGTGAATATTGAATTATACAGTTAAAGGCATGTTTTACACGTGTTAACTCTGAGCCAGCGAGATACAGATTTGGTTCAACAAAATAAGTGAATTATCTGCACTCAGTTTGTCTGGCTGCGTGTGTGTGTGCGCGCGCGTGCGTGCGTGTACGCTCTAACCTTGTATGGAGATGAGGACTTGCAGCAGACTGGACTTGCTGGTCCACCTCTCTGTGCCCTGTGGATCACATCACCACAAAAGAAAACAAAATCAGTAACAATTATATACAGTTATATTTGATTTCAAATTAATCAATTAGGTTGTTTTTTTTTACAAAATACACATCACAAGAGTCTTCAAATGTCTTGTTTTGTCTAACTCTAACCCAAAGATCTTCAGTTTACAATCATATAAAACAGTGACAATTGACTTGTCGATTAACTGTTGAATTGTTTGTGTGTAGTACCCTACCATTTGCGTTACTTTCAGTTACCATCATTGCAATTTTTACACAAAGCTGTCAAAATCAAGGAGTTATGCATCCAAACAGGAAACAGAACCACAACTGTTGAAAGTCAGGTTCAAAAGAGCAGGTTTTATTTGGTTTAGGTTACCTTGACACACCACCGTGTCACATTTCAACACTTTAATTACAGGTCAACACCCAGTACTGTAAAACTGCAGGTTGGTATTGTATCTCTCAACTTCCCTCAGTAAGATATCATACCTGTACATACATTGAGCTGTAAAACAGCGCTCACCTTTCCGATCCAGGTGCCCAGCAGGCTGACGCAGACCTTGCCGTTGTCGTAGAGGTTGGGATTGAGGCGGCCGCCGCACTGCGACAGGTAGCGAAACAGAGGCGGCACAGACGGGTAGATGTTGGGAAGCTGGATGTCAAACAGGAACAGACCGTCCTCGTAGGGTGTACGAGTTGGCCCTTTGATCAGAGCTGAGAACAGGTCCTGTGTCCAAGAAAGCAAAGACCTTTATGACACGTTTTATGCTGTATGCAGTCAGTGTAATCTGTTTGATGTGTGTAAATTGTGAAAATTATCAGATAAGTGGAGAAAGCAGTACATCATAGCTCAAATAAAATAATGAGATAAGGGCAGCCAGCTTCTGTCTTAAGGTTATTAATTAGTTTTTAAATATCAATACTTTATTTCACATAAACCCCTGCTGCTTTCTGAAACAGAGGATCCTACTACTTCTCTTCGGTACTACTCCCTGCTGCTGTTAATGTTTTGAAGACCAAGAAGAAAGGCTCATAATTTATGAGCTCGTACTTTATTAGATTGTGTAATGATGCTTAGGATCAATTCTGTCTGTGGTTGTATATCACCCGTATCTGTGAAGAACTCTTCATGAGAAATTCAAGTTCACGCACGCACACCGCGCATGCAGCTGTCAGCTTTCAAATGTGTACACAGAGGTTACATTTTTAATGCAGAGTTTTTTTTCAGGTGTGATATACACCCACAAATCTCACAAGCTCAAAATCTTATGGACCCTTGATTAAGACCATAATATTAGCCTTTGGTAACGGCAATCATGCAGTGAAATCTGAGCAGACAAATAATGAGTAGTTATTGTAAATTCTGTTTTCTTGATGTGTGCTCTACAGTGATCCAGCAGATTTACCACCAAAGAAGGACAGAAGCTGCCAGTATTTTTAATAGTAAGATTACTAATCTTTCAAAATGAATCAGGGCGATGATTTATTATTAAAAATGGTGATAATACAGTAATGACAGGAAACCCACCATGCGATCTTCAAATGTTTTGACCATGATGCCATCCGGCAGTGACGTTGCTAGTAGAGCCATTTCTTTCCTCACTGTGCTGAAAAATTTCTTTGCCTCCGCTGGCTGAAACTCCATTTTCTGAAATGAGTGTGTGTCTAAAAAAAAAAAAATAAATAAATAAAAAAAAATAAAAAAAAAAAAATATATATATATATATATATATATATATATATATAGATATAGATATAGATATAGATATAGAGAGAGAAAGAGAAAGAGAGAGAGAGAGAGAGAGAGAGAGAGAGAGAGAGAGAGAGAGAGAGAGAGAGAGAGAGAGAGAGAGAGAGAGAGAGAGACAGACAGACGGTGATTGAATAGCAATACAGAATAAATAAAAAAACAAAGAAATACAACTTCATAGCTTATGTGGCCAGGGAATTAATCAAGCTAAAGGTGTGTGTGTGTGTGTGTGTGTGTGTGTGTGTGTGTGTGTGTGTGTGTGTGTGTGTGTGTGTGTGCGCGTGTGTGTGACAGCCAAGTGTGATTACAGAATGGAAATTGGAAGCAGGCTTCGGTTTGTTGTCTGAGTGTTAAAGAAAAATCTTCACAATTCTCACCTGGTGCCCACTCCAGCACAGAGAACACCTCTCCCTTGGCGCTAGTAAAGGTGACACCAGGCTTGCCACCACTCTGTTGGCACAGTACTGGTGTATCACTGAGAAACTCACTGGGCCATTCTTGTCCACCCACCGGTGTCTGCGGCTCTTGCTGGGGCTTTTCCTCTCCAGCTTTCTCTACCTGAACCGTCACAAACTAGCAGGTGAGACACTCATTTACTGCTCATTTATTTGGACTGCACTGGCAAATTTGTGCACAAATTAAATCAACTCTGCCATGTTGTAGATTCATTTAACACCTACCTCTGTCCCTGCTCCTCCACTCCCCCCTGCCTCCACCACAGCCTCCATCTTCTCCTCCTCCACGATGGCCACGTTGTCCAGCGTCTTCCTCAGGTTCTCCTGCAGCTTCTTAATGTCGTCCAGGAAGCGTTTCTCCTTGGTCGGTTTCTCGGGGGCCGTGGGCGTCACCGAACTCGCTACATTAGTTGTTGAAGCGGGTTCAGCGGAGGTCGGAGAGGTTGGAGAACCGCCGGTCCAGAGCTGCTCCACAGTCATGTTCTTCAGGCTCTCCAGGATCTTCAGGGCCTCTTTCAACTCCCTGAAGCCCCGAGAGGCGCCTTCTTTACTGGGCTTCTCTGCTCCATTAACAGCTCCTGGAGTGGTTCCTAATTTATTAAGTGTATAATAAATGAATCAGAAATGTCAAACAGGACACAGGTAGAACGCTGTTTTGTAACTGTACCTAATATTCGATCCAGATCTGGTGAAGGTGCTTTTTTGGTCCGGTTCTTTGGAACAAACTGACAGTGACTTGAGATCTGTGACGACTGGAAATGTTTGTAGGGTTTAATTCTCTTTTACTATCGTTAATGGTCTGTCGTTTTTACTTTCACTTTTATATTTTATCATCTACTGTATTTTAATTGTCTAATAGTATTGTCTATTTGCCCTTGGTTTAATGTGTTGCATTTGTATTGTTTACTGTAAAGCACTTAGAGCTACATATCTTGTATGAAAAGTCTCCATAAATAAAGTTTAATATTATGATTAGTTAATATGTGTGTGTGTGTGTGTGTGTGTGTGTGTGTGTGTGTGTGTGTGTGTGTGTGTGTGTGTGTGTGTGTCTTTAGGTTGGTTTTAATTAATTTTTCTTCTTGGGAGTTGTTGCACTCTCTCATTTTTTCTAAAGCATGTACTTAAAATATCCTTACCTTGCCCAAAGACACAAATTTCACTTTATTAACACACAACAGTTCTATGCAGGACAAAAAAGCTCTTTTGTCCTGTCGACAAACTATCACATAGGTGGCATGTTGACACTATTCCCTCGAAACAAACAATAATGTAAATGTTACAAAAAATAAGCTCCCCACCTCCTCCAGAAGCAGGACTAGCAGCAGCCACAGATGCCTCTCCCTCCTCTCCAGTGGCTCCTTTAGTGGGGCTAGTGACCCCAGCTTTGCTGCCCTCTTGAGGGGTGATGATGAACGTCGCGGAGCTAGTGGGGGTGGGGGTCGGGGTCGCTGTGTCGATGATGTCTGCATTGTTGACATGGCTGTCTTCCTCAGTGGTGAGGCCGTTATCCGTCTCCCAGCTGTCGCTCTCGTCCTCCCACTCCTCGGTGGACAGGACGCTGCTCGTCTCCTCCACCGAGTCGTAGTCCGTCTCCTCGATCTCAGACTCCACATTGTAGAGGTGCTGTGCGTGTGTGTGTGTGATTATTAGGAGAGAGACGTCTCACTTCTAATGTCAAAAACAATATTCAATTTCATTAAGGATAAACATTTACCTGTGGCAAGACAATGGTCATGGAGTTATCCGCCCACACCACCTCCACTTTGCTGCTCACATCCACCCTGGACACCTGTCCGACCGACGTCTGAGCGAAGGAGGACGTAGAGACACAGTACAACCATTATCAACAGCCAACAACACCTTATACAATAATAAAACAAGACTAAAATGGTCTGAGAGGATATAGCAAGCCCTATGTAGGCCCTGTGTACGAATCCACTTTTGCTAGTTTACCGGCGAAAAAAAGGGTTCATGCGCCAGTCGCATGGTTCAAAATGATTGTACTTAGTGTCTTAATTAATCATAGGTGTGTTTAGGAGCAACATGCAATAAACCAATCAGAGTGTCACTCCCATTCCCTTTAAAAGCCAGGCGCGTTTGTACCTTGGCACATTGCGGTAATGATGGCGGATTTGCTAAGCAGGAAGGAGAGATTTTCAGGAGAAGAAACTGATCTGCTCGTGTGTGAAGTGAAAGCGCGCGATCACTTCCCGCTGCCTCAAGATAGCAATACGCCAAGAATGCACCTGAACACACCTCCCTGTAAGACCAGCACGCCCATGGGCGCACAGATGGGCGCAGGTGCATTTGCTATTTAAACAACGTGAACGCTGGATGGGAAATTGACAACTGCGTCGGTCTTAAACAAGCAGACACCTGCGTCGGGCTTTGCCGGGTGCAAGATAGGGCCCTGAGTGTTATCTGACTGTAAAGCCCTTTGAGGCAAACTTGTGGTTCTGTGTAATACAAATAAAAATCAATATGACTGCAGACATCAGTGTTCATTACTTCAGAATATGACAGAGAGCAATCTACTGAGACATTTGATTTTCTTAATGCTTTACCAGGAGAACGGCTAAAAACTGTACCTTACAGTTGCTCTAAAACCTCATGAGGTCAATAAAATGAGAACAGTCTATCCCTATGGGGACATAAATGTGCTTTACCAGTTGGATTATGAAATAGTTTGAGGGCAAAGGTGACATTTTGCCCTGAGGGTGGTGCAGGAGAAAAGCTCATTGAGTGTAAAACAGAAACAAAGAACAGGTTCCTGGTTATCTAAACATTTGCAGAGCAAAATATTATACACTCAGTTGCCAGTTTATTAGATAAAGCTAGCTAAAACAAATGCAGTCTGATACAGTAATGCAATAAATGCTACCTTCATGAATGGTCAGTTAAATTTGTAAAATTGTTCTCACATCGTTTTCACAGTCATGTCCGTTCTCAGAGTTCCATATTCTAATGACGATGTCGGTGGTGCGGAAGTGGAAATCTGGGTGATCGACGATGTCGTACACACTGACATCCTCCTCCATACCGAAAACCTGAAATAAAGCAAACAAGAATATCAGGCCGATTTCATTTCTACTAAAGACTCACGTACAGCAGCCAGGTATCACTAAATAAGACCAAGCCCCCCAACAAATATCAAGTATTCTCATGGTTTTTACATTCTTGAAAACACAAACACTGTTGTCTTATTTTCCTGACTGACCTCCACGTCGTCGCTTCTGGAGTTGAGTTTGATCCACTTGACGACACATGTTCTGCCCTTGTGGTCACCAGACTGGATCACACCGTACACTCCCGGGTCCTGGAGGGCTTGGGCTGAGAGAAAAAACACACACACACACACACACACACACACACAGTTTAGAGAGCAAAACAAAGAACACAAAACACAAACACTTGAAACCTCTAATTGCAAAGATTTATAAAAAAAGATGCATCTGTATGAAATAGTTTGGCTGTAACATTCCAGCCTTAACCTACATCCCCGTATTTTCAGTCCATTTTACAGACACACAAACTTGCCATAGTTTCAGCAAATGACCTAGATACTGTAGATACTAGGTGGCAGAGTGGCCTATATACAAACTCTCATCGCAGTCCACAGGGACAGAAATCTGACATATGCTGTGTCTTCACTGGTCTGAAGAGTTGAAACGCAACAAAATTAAACACGAAAATGTATAATTTTTAAATCAAACCGTTTCTCCTTACGTCGTTTGTCTACTACAAAGTCCCCGGGACAAAACTCATGGCTGTCGAGGTGCTGGATGGGGATGAGGTTGTTTGATCGGATCCCCTTCTCCACCCGCCCGTCCTTCCACATCACATCAGCCGTGGTCTTTGTGGATACAACTTCCACTGCAACCCTGTACAAAACACACAAAAGGTAAATATTAACAATGTAAAAACTGCCTTGCCTTTTATCATATAGAGGACAATTTCTCTCTTGTAGTTCACTCATCACAAAAGGAAAGCTACTGTACAATACTGCTATTTTTACCCTCCTCCTATCCTGTCCACTTATCTACTGCAGCATTTATCTTTACTGAACCACTACATTTATCTCCCTTCTTGGGATGTTGAGACCTCAATCTTCCCTCTCATTCTCTCTTTTTTTCAAGGTCTCAGTTCTAAAAAGGTTTAGATTTAGAAAACATGAATCTTGGCGAATAACAGAACATCTGCAGTGTTGTGGTTTGTTTGTTGAAGTAAAACAAGCCAGAGAGAGTGTGAAATCTGTGTTGTAAACTGAGGATGAGGGTGACCGTGTGTTGTTGAGAACATGACACCATCAGTAGTCTGAAAGACTCTCTGTGTGCGAGGCTGCTGTCGAGCACAGATCGAGACATGAGCCCTCTGACAAACAAGAGAGAGGTTGGAGGGACACACAGACACACTGTTGTCAGATTTCCGGGGTCAGCAGCTGTTGCTTTATCCAGTCTGCAACAGACGATGTCATTGGCCTTATTTTTACACCAAATTCCTGAAACAGTTGCGAGGAAGCACCAGACCAATCAGCCTTATAGATATTCCAAATGTCAAAATATTTCAGTTGTTCCCCCAGACTCTGGATTATTTTCTGGTCACTTTTACGTACTGGCAGTAAGGAATGAAGACGGTATGAATGTATGGACTTACGAATGGATGAAACATTAAAAAAAAGACAGAAATAAATAAATGGAAAAAAAAAAACAAAGAAAAGTACATAGCAGTGCAAGCAACAAAGACACAGTGGAGAAGGAAAAAGACAATACTGGAGTTTTGTTTACTGCCGTTAACCCACCGGTCTCCAGGCTTGAACTCGCGGGAAAACTTGGTCCTCTTCTTCTTGTGCTTCCTCTTCAGGTTACGGATGGAGAGTGGGATGCTCTTCTTACGGTTGGTTCCCAGACCGCCACTCTGAGAAGAGGCTGTAGAGCTGGCCGATGACGTCAGAGAGCTGCAACCAGGATTATAGTCACAGGTTAACATCTCCTTTAAATCATACAAACTGTACACACATACATACACAGGGTAGTTTTCCTCTAACTGATTGGCCCGCAAAAGTCAGAAAATAGTTTAAAAAGCTATTCCTAGTCCAAAACCCAAAGATTTAAATCATAGAAGAACCTCAGAACACCTTCAAATATTCACCTTTGACAATCTGAACCAGAGATTTTTTTTTTGCTGAACACAATGACTTCAGCAGTTAAGCAATTACCAAAATGGTTGGGGATTAGTGTTCTATCAATCAACTAATAGATTAATTGACTAATTGTTAAAGCTTTAATTTACAGCACAGCAAAAAAGACCTGGGGTTAATGTAGAACTATGTAAAACTCATGCAGATATCTTTTAGGACAATAGTCTGAATGAAGACACACAGGAGGAACTTTTAAGCTTTACATTTTGTTGAGGCCGTGTTTGAGAGATGATGATTCAGCACTGCGGTCATTTTTGAGGTTCAATAGGCCTGACTGTAACTTTAAGAAAAAGCTGCAAAGAAGCTAAACTGACAAAACGTATTTCCATCACTTATATTTGAGGGGATAACAGTCCTGTTTAGCTATACCCAATATTTCAGTGAAATCAAACATACAATCTGTCTCCTGTCTCTCTCGCTCTCTCCATCACACACAAACACACTCATGAAATGGATTTCATTAAGAACAAGTGAATCAGCTTCATTAATAATGCAAATCAAACTTAAAGCAAAATCAACAATAAGACAAACTGCACAACTGCAAGGTGATTCCGCTGGGTTAACTGGCAGAATAATCGGAAATAACTACTGTAAGCCTGTTTTAGAGGTCATTTGACTTTTTTTTCCCCCATGCTAAAACAATGTCACTTATGTTTCCAAATGTAAAAAAGGTAACTCAGTGCAACAGTAGCACTCTTATTCAAATGGCCAAAACACGAGGATGAGGGACACAACGGATGTGGCCGCCCTGGGCAACTGGTCCTACGAAGCTCTGCAATAGTAATGGCGTTTTTCCATTACATGGTACCTGCTCGACTCGACTCTCGCCTCACTGTGCGTCCATTTTCCATTGCAGATTTTAGTACCGCCTCAGCGTGGCTGGTCGTCATAGCGGCGCCGCAGTAAACTGCCGTGACCTAACGCGACACACACACACAGAACGTCGAAGGTGTGTGTTGTTGCCAGAAGACACATTTTATTTTCAGAAGAAGCTGGAGGCAGCAAAAAAAACACAGCTGGCTAAACTATGTAAAAATGGCGGGTTTGTTCAGGACACCCCCGTCTGTCGCTTTCACGTCACCTTTTGGTATCGGCTCAGCTCGCTTGGAACCTCGACTGAGGTGGTACTAAAATAAGTACCTGTTAGCAGGTACCAGGTACTTTTTTTCGTTATGGAAAACCAAAAAAGGCGAATAGAGTCGAGGCGAGTCGAGCAGGTACCATGTAATGGAAAAGCGCCATAAGTGATGTTGTTTTACTGGATTGCATCTTATTATTTAGAGCTGAAATGACAAGTCTATCAATTAGTTGATCAACAGAAAATAATCGGCAACTGTTTTGATAACAGATAAATGATTCTTGATGTTTTTCTTTGTCATTTATGGTCAACTGAATATCTTTGGGTTTTTCGACTAATGTTTAGATAAAATAACTAATTTAAATAAGTCACCCTGGGTTATGGGAAATTATAATTCAATTATAATTATTTTCTTACATTTCATAGACAAAACGATTCAGCGAGAAAAGAAACGGCCAATTAATTAATAATGAAAATAATAGCTTGCTGCAGTCCTACTTTAAGTGTAACGTATAAACTCTTAACCTCCCAAACACCTTTCAATATACTGCACTCCAACACAACACCTTAAACTCTAGCTTTAAACATTACCAGGCTTCATTCAACCCCCTAAGACATAAACTCTCTACACTCTAAAATCTTTAACATTTAATCTCCACAAAGAAAGTATTTTTTTTGCGTCAAATCACATTTTACTTTACAGAAGCTCAAGTGGCCGACGCTGGGTGCTTATCAGCTCGTCCTCCCACACTTCAACAGACAGAAAACAACCTACCAAATAACTACATTTAGTTAACAGACCTGGTATCGTCAGTGTCTTCTGCAGCCTCGTCGTCAGCGTCCTGCTCTCCGTGTTCAGCTGAAGGGTCGTAGGTGTTCTGGGAGTCCGGAGGGTTCTGGAAGGGCACCACGGGGCCGTTGTTGTTGTTGGGATGAGAAGTGTCTGTCTGCTCTGATTTGTGCTCTCCTGGTAAGAGATAAAACATTAGGAATTCAATTTAAGTGAATGATGGATAGATAATCTTTTTTAAAATAGGAGCGTAAATAAATGGTATGAATTTAAAACCCAAAATATTTCAGAGGTGTAAATCATATATTTCTTTGTCAATCTCTGTCTCAACAAGCTCACAGTGTCCGAGTACTTTAGGATTTTAATTTGATATGGCTTCACAGAGAGAGACACGGTCATGTTTTATTTTCCTGGATCATGAAGACAGATGCAGTACATTTCTGAGCTGTAGTGTAATGCACTTCAGCGCATTTTCCAATAGTCTGTTCCCTCTGTACTGAGCCGCCCTGATATCTCACAGGAACTTTAAATCATTCTGACTCTGCTCTGCATGGAGACACTTCGTTCTCAGCTACTTTAGAGAAGATGTAAACAAAAAGTAATGCGCACTTTTCTGACTTCATGCAGAGACAGGAAATGATCACGTTTTTGGCTAATGATTAATTGTGATGATTAGACAAATTATTTCGACCAGAGAGATTTACAAGATCAAAGCATCCTAAACTACCCAACCGCTGCTGGATTTCTGAGACAGATAAGTTCAAAGAATCTGAACCTTAAAAAAAAAAAAAAAAAAAAAACTGATAACATATTGGCCGATATGTAATCATGTTCTACTTAAAATGATAATTTGTGTTGTTTGATTTCTCATACGCACGTCTATTTTTAAGGGAATAAAATTCTTAAACATTAAGAGTCTTGCTGAACTCATAATAGAGGCACCACTGACTGCATTAGAGAGCAGAAGAGTGTGCGTGTGTGTGTGTATGTATACTATACTGTTTGGCACCTTGTGATTCGGCATTCTCAGTTTTCTTCCCCGAATCCTTCTTGAACATCCTTTTCAACTGACAGACACAGACACAGACACACACACAGACAAAGAGAGAAGATGAAAAGATGAAAAATTGCAGCCTTGCAGTTTACAAATGCTCACAGTCTCTGTAATACCACAAGATATCCATTCCTAAAATACACCCGGCACGGTGATCATCCCCTGTGACCCCCTTTTTATTAACTTCTTGTGTAAAACAGGTGATATTGAGTGTTAATAAGCTCCTGAGGATTCATTCTTACAACAGGTAACAAGCTCTTCATATACCATAAAAGAGCACTATTTAATCTATACTTTGACATATATGAATAAATATTATCCTCACCTTTCTGACCACGGGGTCTTCGGGCAAGACAGGGGCACCCTCGGGTCCATCACAGGTGATCCGCTTGGCGTCCCCCTGAGCAGGGAAAACATATAGGGCCCTCTCTCCTAGCTGCCTCTGGGTGTGGTCGTAGTATCCTAGACGCCTCACCCTAAACCCAACCAGCACAGTAACATTACCCCATGGGCAACAAGATACAGTTTCAGTTTGTATCTGTTCTGCATACATAAATCTGTGTGAGGATATATCGATACAAATTCAGACTGACCTGCAGAGATTTTCATGTGTGATGATGGAGGGAGGGGGATAGACACTGTCTGAACCTTTGGGAGAATAGCTCTTTGTGATCCACGTCACCTTCAGTTCGACCACTTTCACCTGAGAAGAGCACGATGACACCATGGAGACAATTTAGGCTATTTAAAATACAATTACATGTCAAACCCAGTTTATTCAAGTATATGACTCCAATAGAGTTGGCCATTAAAAAAGAGAAAAAAGGAGGGGCCGTCATCATTGTCTCACCTCTTCTACCACCACCCTGAACTTGCACTTCCTGCTCAGGACAGGTTTGACCCCCGACAGCCACTGTACGTTAGAGAAGACTTTGGCCGGACCAATCAGGACCTGGCCTGGGTAGAAACCATACGCCTCGTCGAAGAACAGACCCTGAAGAACAAACACAGTAACAAGGATACAATATGACTACAACTGAGAACATGTTGTTGATGATTTATTAGCTGTTTAGAACCAACACAAGGATGCATTATAATCAACATGTACAACTAAAACAACTTCACATTAAAGTTACGTTAAACAAATATTTGCCTATGTGAATTGCAATGCAGCATATCCGATATTTTCTGCACATTAATGTTTAAAAAGCAAATGTGAAAGCCCTCTGGGAAAAATAGCTGTTATATATACACACACAACTGATCAGTAGGCCTAAACAAATTGCAGCTTTAGTCTTTCTAAAAATGTAACTGACTACTACTGGTTAAACTACGGTCTAAAATGAAGACAACTTTGCATTGCATTTCAATTTCTAGAAAACATAAATAATTGTATTGTATTCTATAGCAGAGCAAATACTTACAAATACTACAATGTTTCCTTATGTACAAACTAGACCTACACAGAACTATGGATGCATATTACATTGGATAACAAATAAGAACTATTTACAGACAGCATACCAGTTATTTGTGAAGGGATCTGATCCCTGATTAGCAGCTGTTCAGAGTAGATGTACCTGAGGTGACAAATAAGAGCTCGTGGCTACATACCGAATCACTGACATGTGGACAGACATCGTAAAGCTTGGCACCGTCCTCCACACTCATGGAGCACCTGGAGGGAGGCACAGAGAGAGAAAGACGACCGGTTGACACTCACTGGATTTGGCACTGATGAATGTGTGCCAGCATGTAGACACGCTGACAGACTCCAACAGGGTCACACAGTACACACACACACAGTACACACACACACTCTACCTGGCTCCGTTGGAGAGCTTGAGAATAATGTGATTAGTCAGGTCGTACACTTTCCCCAGCCAGAAGTCATAGGCGATGTAGTCGCCGTACATAAAAGACTAGAAAAAACACAATGACAATAAGAAAATCAAATCGGTTCTATCAATTTTACATTTTTATCAAAGTATTACCCTTTTTTGTGACCTAGAAGATTAATTTTCAGGTACTTTCTTTCTGTTATGAACTACTATTGGAAGATTTAAATGATTCTGTGAGCAACAGTATGCATTAGACAGGTTTTGGGCTTGTGTTGAGTGTTGTCTGATGTATTGCGTTTACTCTTGTTATGTTGTGAGTATGAATGTTATGTATGTCAGATTATGTTTTCTTGTACCGTTGATGTATGTTTTTACATTTTTCTGTTATTTTGATGTATTGTGAGTATGAATAGTATAGATGTATGTAATCCAGTTTAAGTAATATTCTTATGAAATAATAGAGACCCCAGGAAGAGTAGCTTCTGTTGAAGACTGACAGGTCTTAATAAACAAACAAACAAATACAATAGTTATGATGATCACTTGAGATCAGTCTGATAGACCAACACTGCCAGGTCTACAGATTTAATTCACTCCTTTTCAGGTCCCGGAAACACTGACTGACGCGAGCGATTGCTTGGATTGCAATATTTTTTACTGAAAGTTGCAGAGGTTCACCATTACTATTAACATATTTCTAGACCAACCCCTATTATGAACAACGACTGAAGTCAATCATCTGGGACCAAATACTGATTTGAATAGTAAGTGTACTATGAGATTGATAACTGTGTGTTTATCATATACAATTACTCACATACATTTGATTATCCTTAACATAATGCAATAAAACACACTCCTAAACTATATGAAACAACAGGCTATGCAGTGACACGCTGTATTTGTATCATCCTAATCGCTGACTATAATGATTTTTAATCACATTTGAAAAAAAAAAATAAATATATATATATATATATATATATATATATATATATATATATATATATATATATATATATATATATATATATTATATATATATATATATATATATATATATATATATATATATATATATATATATATATAATTAGTTCTACATTACATTTAAGAAAAGTACGACCTGTAAATCCAGCATTACCATAAATGTATTTAAAAGAGTATTAAGGCCCTTCAGTAAAAGCTCTTACCCAGATGTGCTGCAGGTCTTTGCTGTTAACTGGATAAAGAACACAGTTTGTCCCCACTAGTTTCACTGCACACTCAATGTCAATGTTGGTCACAATACCACACTGGCTGTCCTGTAATGCAACAAATACATGTTCAGTTTACCATCATATCAATTATCATCACTGCTACAGTTTCCTATTTATCAACAGGGACACTTAGGTATTGCTTGTAAAAAAAAAAAAAAAAAATGAAATTCCCTGAGGTCCACAAGCATCACTGGATTGAGGGTATGTGAACGAGACAACACTTGAATTTCAACCAAAAGAGAGAGTGTAGCATTTGTATTCAGATTGTGAGTCGTTGTACTGCATTAACACAAAAAGTCTCCTCTTAGACCTTTTTAAGTGTCAACCTGTAATGTTATTCCAGTCATGTCTGATGTAGCAAATGGAACAGAGTGGTAAACAGCGACAGGACTGACAAAGAGAGAGACTGGGTTGAAAGAAAACTAGAAAACACAAGACAGAATGAGAGAGGTGAAGTGAAAAGGGAGATCTATAGACAAAGAAAAAAAACTCCACTTACATTAGAATTGTTTCTTCGCACCATGTCTCTAATAACGATAGATCGATCTTCAAGTTTCAGCTGTAAAAGAAAGAGCAAACAAGTTTAGAAAATGCTGGCTAACACAGTTGGGTGACCTCATCTTTCAGAAATCGTACACCGACAGAAGCTGCTGCTGGGTGTTGGTCACTGAAACTGTATCATCATTTTCTAATGATAACTGCAGAAAATAACTATTCACGTCGATGGCCCTGTGATGAACCAACTACACATAAATCACGTTCACACTTGACCCTGACAACATTACGGATATGATTCGTCACAGCCTTGTCTTGTTCCCGCTCACAGCCATGAAGACTGCAACATGCACAGTCAGCAGCGCTGCAACGCCCCCTGGGATCAGATTAAATTATTTTTGCCACCCACAAAGAGACACATTTCACTGAGCTGGCCAGCATGAGCCTCTAGTTTGAAAATGGTGAAGGAGTCAGCAACCATATTGTCATTATCAATTTTTAATCAACACGTTGAAATAAAAATAGGAGCTGTAAAACACCATTGTTTACAACTAGAGAACCCACAGCTTGATGGACAGATGGAGCCAAAACAGCATTGATCAAAAGACTACAAGCCCGGAGAGACCCAGTGTAGAAAACAGGAGCCACTGGGATAAACTTGGCACAAGCTCAGCTCCCAGAGTCGCAGTGGGAAACCTTGTTCCCATTAGCTACATTTTGCTGTGTCACTCTGCCTGTTATGGAAATTAAGAGCAATAGCCCTGCATTAAAATGGTGTTGCTGGAGCCATGTTGCTTCAGGCACCAGTGAGATGATTAAATATGATGGAGGAAGGCCAGTTTGAGTAATAGATCCATGAGATTGGAGGCTCATCAGATAGCAATACACTGAACAGTATGACGGACGGAGACAGACAGACACACACACACACACACACACACACACACACACACACACACACACACCTTTTAGCTCAGAGAAGCAGCACGCACTAAACATTTTTTGAAACGGAGACACAGAGACACATACACAGCTCTTCTTCATTAATATTCTTTCAGTGCATCATGCTGCATTGCGCTACTGTAGTAACTGATTGCCTCACCAGTTGTTCTTATCCCCCCCTTCAAACACTGTTTAAAATCAATACCATTTACCCCACTGTAAGAGGAAGCAGAGACAGCAGACAGACTACAAGACTACAGCAAGACCTTTGCTCCCATTATAGTGGGGCGGCATAGCTCAATAAATTTAAACAATTGTTCATTTTGTGATACATTGGGAACAAAACTGGATATTGGGCCATTGCAAACTCCCACCATGGTTGCCGTGGCAGCCATTTAAAAAAATGGCTGCCGCGGCAGCGGTTTGTCAAAATTTCCAATCCCATTGGACCCACATGCAATAACGGACATAATCTAGATCTTAGTAACCCTGAGAACCCAATGAAATACTTACTCACGATTATATGTAATCATATAATTTCATTATATAATAATTTTATGTTATAATTTTATTAGGAATTATGACCAGTATGTGAATGAGCTGGTTATGAAACCATAATTTAAAATTTATTGAAATATAATAATATACAAATTTGATAGATACCTATGTTCCTAAAAAAACTACGTATTTTTATGCTGATGATATGCAGATGTACCTGCCGGTTAGACACACAGACCCAGAAATGCTGAGTTCACTTAATGAATGCCTTTGTGATGTCAAAAGCTGGATGTCAAAAACATTTCTTCATCTGAACTCAAACAAAACAGAGATCGTCATTGGGTCCCAGCACATCTGGCTGTGTCTGGTCCTCTATGTGTCTGGTCCTCTATTCAATAGCGGTTCCTAACCTTTTTTGTGCCAGGGACCAATAGTGCCTATTGAACAACCTCAAGCGTGTTCCAAGGAAACTTGGCGACTGGTTTGACAGCAATTTAAGTTTTGCAAAAATATGATCCATCTTAACTTTTAAAAAAGACACAGTGACCATTTTACATGCCTTTATCTCATCACACCTGGATTAATGCAACAGCCCCTTTACTTGCCCAAACCAAAATCTATTGATTGACTCCAGACTGTCCAGAACCAACAGACATGATCACATCACTCCTCTACACTGGCTCCCAGTATGTTTTAGAATAGATTTTAAAATTTGACTTACATTGTTTTCTTTAAAAAAATGTTTTTCTGAGTGCCTGGGTAGCTCACCTGGTAGAGCGTATGCCCATATATAGAGGTATTCTCAACTGACGCAGCAGCCGCATGTCATTCCCCCTCTCTCACCCCTTTCACATCTTCAGCTGTCCTATACAAATAAAGGCCTAAAAATGCCCTACACAGTATTGGTTTTATACACCAACTTGTTTTTATCTGTTTTCTTTTAAAACCTTTTTTTTTTTACTTTGTAATGTGGATTTTGAAAAGTGCTCCATAAATAAAGATTATTACAATTATTATTATAAATGAGCGGAGTCTGTAATTTATGAATGAAACCTAATCAGGGGAATAGGTCGCTGGTTTAGTTCATTTAATAAAGTATTTATCACTGCTTGATTTGCCTTCATCATATGATAAGCAGTAAAGAAAGACGTGAGTGACAAAAAAAATGGAAAGGAGGGAGTCCTCTCTATGTCGCTCACGTGAAGTACACAATTACTTATTAAAACTAAATAATTTGCCATGCATACAGAGTCCCACATACTCGCTGCATTAATGCAAACCTGTACTGCAAACTGTTAAGAAAACTAGACAGCTAGGTTACAACAAAGCAGCTGACTGTTGCTATGGCTCATGTAGTAATGATGAGAAGTGAGACGGGAAGGTGGTGGTAAAAACAGAGTCAGACAACAAAAGAAAAAGACATGCTCCTTTGTACAAATGGATGTATGGGTGTGTATGAGTGTGTGTGTGTGTGTGTGTGTGTGTGTGTGTGTGTGTGTGTGTGTGTGTGTGTGTGTGTGTGTAGTGGCTCTGAATAGAAGACAACCTTGGCTGCCTCTTCATCCTGGCTGATAAGGTAGAAGGCACCAGATTGATTACAGAAATCGATGGAGGACAGTATTTGCTTTGACTTCCCGGCCTAATTAACAAGTCATTATTCATGTGCCGTACAAAAAGGGAGAGGGGGAAAAGAGACACTGCAGAGGACTGCAGCTCGGGGCAACGCCTATTCTCAGTTTCATATCCATACTAACAAGCAATCTGATCCACAAAATACAACAGGAAGTCAAAAAAAAAACCAAGTGGGTTCTGCAGTAACAAGTAGATACTGTATTTACGCACACACACACACACACACACACTCATCTGTTGAAGATAATTCTTGAGCCATGTGAATTCTGTGTGGAGCTTAAAGAAATATCTCGGGACAATTATTCACTTTCTTGCCAGACACAGCACCTCTAAAAAGGTCACTATCTTACATGTTATATGTCTTATTTGTTTATTTCGTACAAAAAACGGATTAAAATGGATTCACATTTTACAGGGGGTTTTGTGCCTGACTTATTTCTTGGCCGGGACCAGTTGCCATGCAACTGGCGAATAATCCAATTTTTGGTGGTTATTGTGTAGTTTTTATGGTGAAAAAAAAAATTAGGATAAAACTAACTGGTGTTATTTCTAATGTAAATGGATTTGTAGTTTACAGTACAATGTGCTTAGGAGTACCATCATGCAGCCTTTTAAAAAGGCCCTGCACACCCACACAGGGGTTTTCAATTATTGTAGCTGGTTAGACCTCTGCTCAGGTTGAAGTCAATCGGAGCTATGCTGGCAAGGACATGAGGTAATCAAACTTTATGAACTACTGGGAATGATAAAGGTACACTTCTCTGATGTCCATGTGTATGCTTACTATGCTCCACACACATTCAAAGCAATATGTCTAAATACCATACTGCCACTTCATTACTCATTCATAACCTCTCAAGCTTGTGTGCACTATATGTTGTTGTTGGAGCACCAAACTCCTGCTTTCCCATTGGCCAGGAGAACTGCTCGTCACAGCTTACTCATTGGCTGACCTCATGCTGCACTTCCTAAAGAAAACTGAAGCGTGAGGTCGTAACACTAGACAATGACTTTGCATTAGCAAGGATAGAGATCTTCTTTGACCATTTCTATAAATGAGAAAAATAAGCTTGCTACATTTCCAAAAATCCAAATCAATGTCAAGCCCTTGCAACCTTGGTTGATATGGCAATAAACAAATGAATCAGCAATCAATCCTCAATACCTAATACCTTCCCCTCGCTGCTGTCGGACAGTGCTGTCTGACTAAAGGCTATTGATTCAGACACGCAGGAAGGATGCACAGGTCTATTAAAAAGAGAGCAGGTACAGGGCCTTTTACCCATGGAGACCACAAGGGAATGACAACTGCGGACTAATAGCACACAGTATCTATTATGGAGCAGTCTTTTTACAGTGTAATTACAGAGATTAAATGAAAAAGGACCAAAAGTTTGAAGAAAATAAAGATACAGAAAAGGGAGGAAGGCACTTAGGGCTACATGACAGAGAAATGTACATTAGAAGAAGGAAAATGAGTATAAACAAGCAGAATATGAAATAAGAGAGGAAAATGGAGATAAAGACGCAGTCACAGAGAGGATGAAGATGGAGACAGAGAGTGGCAGATGAAGGACGGGATGGAGAATACTCGAGAGTCAATCATAGAGATGAAGAAATAGATGGAAAAAGTCGGATGGAGGAGATGGCTGAGGGGAGGAGGGTGCAATGAGGGGTAGGCAGGGTGTGTCAGGGAGAAAATGAAGATTAGAAGAGAACGAGGCACAGAGGAAGCAGCAGCCAGCCCAACAAGTAGGGGATCGAGACGGACACCAAGAGAGAGACAGAAAGAGTCAGGAAACAAGAAAAGGAAGAGCCAGAAATAGACTAGAGCACAGCAAACAGTGAGATAGAAAAAAACAGGGAGGAAGTAAGAAGGGTAGAGAGAGCAAACAGTCTCCCCAGTAGGCAGGGCCAATACTGCAGAGGAAAAAGGTAGGTTGAGAAGATGAGGGAGAGAGGAAGAGAGAAAGAGGAGGATAGATGGCTGGTGGGATGGATGCAGGCTCCAGCAGCTCAGCAAGTCACTCTAGAGTGAGAGTGTGTGTGTGTGTGTGTGTGTGTGTGTGTGTGTGTGTGTGTGTGTGTGTGTGTGTGTGGTCTATGCAGAGAAAGAGAGGATCAAATGAGATCCATTATCTCAGGGCAGGAGCTGGACGACCATCCAGTCAGCAGCACATGACGTCAACATTCTCCAACACACTGGTCTGCTGGGACACTGGGGGGGGGGGTTAACAGGATGGGAGGAAAGACTGGGGGAGGGTGAGAAAATAGAAAGCAGGTTAGGTAGAAAGAAATAAAAAGGGGGGAGGAGATGAGGGTTGAAAAGAGGAACCTAAAGGGTGGGGAGGGGCTGTCATGTTGTGTCCCTGTCATATCAGATTTACTGTAAATACAAGCTGCTGACATCATCCTCCAAGTGGTAACTAGAAGTGGTACCACAGGCAATCTATTTGCAGGCTTGGATTTGTCCAATTTGCCGCAGATGTGCATCAATTAACACAGGTAGCAAAGGCAGTATAAACCCCACTGTCAACCGCCTAAAGAAAGAACCAGTGACCAATAATCAGCAGTACAATCCACATTAATAAAGTAAACATCTGCTGTTACACTGACTGATAAATAATTAGTAACCTGCAAGAGTTGGGTGTGTAGTTTAAGTGATATTAACATGGTAAGACTTGTGGGTTTTAACAGCAGGAAGACGCTATTCCATTTTTCGGTTTATTCAGAAAGGGCTTGAACACCTGTGGTGGCCTGGTGCAAGTTACTTTGGAGGCAGGAACCACAGCCCAGAAACTAAAACTAGACCTGGGTGTCTCAGTCAAATGTATTTTAATGTCTTTCAGTCACTAATAGGTGCCTGAGCTTCTGACAAAGTTCCTGCAGTTAAAAAGCATGATTCATTTCAGTGTACTTGTACTACATGTACATCAAGAGGACTGCATCCTTTAGCCGTCAAGACTTTGACCATTTCTGAGCTTGAAGGTTTCCATCAGATATGATAAAACAATAGCAATGCAGCACTGGAGTTGCTTTTCTTGCATTTATATTAAGCATACAAAACCTTAATGTCTGATGACAAAACAGGTTTGCTTGTTTGTGTATTTCTGTGCCTGCTTGGCACCTGTTCAAAACCATAACTAAGGCTCTGCACGCCAAAGCACTGTTGGGTGGGCCTTGGCAGCAGCATAATGTCCCAGATTCAACCAACGTCTGCCAGCCTACAGTACCTTGAGCACCTGCAGACGGCTCCTAAGCAATCCGCGCTGAAGGATGATATATCGACTATCAAACCCTTATCTGGGGGTATCCACAATAGGCACAATTAGTTTAGAAATCATTTCTAATCAAATGTGCAACCTAGAATGTTAACACAAGCATACAACATAACAATATGATTATTTGAAAAGAATGATGTGCAGATTAAATCGACAGAATAAATGGCTTAGGTGTGCTAAGTTGATAAGCTTGCGTAAACTAAATAAATAGAAATAGCTGATGTGATCACTTTAGTCTGCTTAGCACAGAACTGCTGTAGCTACTGCACACTGCTGAAGGCCATTTCACACCAAACACTAACTGTGTTTGCTCATTTATAAGCTCCATATGGTGAAAATATCTAAGTGAAGATGAAGAGATACAGCATATAGGCTAATGATGAACATTTTGTTTTGATTAATGGCCATTTTTTATTCCAAAATATGCAAATTCCAAATATTGTTCTTAACCCCTCCCCCCCTTTTTTTCACCACATGTATTTTAATGGATTTTTTTTTTTTTTTTTTTTACAGTTTCCCATTTATTATCAACAGATAGCTGTTAAAATATGTAAACAGACAATTTTTCCAAACTGCTTTACAAACAATGTGCAGTGCAGAAAATACAATTTCACTGTAACAAGCACAATAAAGTTATGTTGAATTGTTTTAGTTCACACAAAGATTTGCCTCCAGCGTGAAAAGTGCCAAAGAGATTGATGTTCATGGCTGACATCAAATCTTTCCATGCTAAGGTTAGAGGTCAGAAGGCGGGGGGGGGGGTCACACAACAATAACTCTTCTGCTACTACAGCTGTGGTTGCTGTTACAATCTGACTGGCTGAGCAGGTGGTATCTATAAAACAAAATCAAAGACTATCAGCACAATAAAGGTAAAGAAAAACGCAATAAAATCCTACTCCGTTGTTCACGTCATAAAGAATTAGACTCAATGGGTTTTATCACCTAATATTTTTTATACCCTTGTTCAAAAAAAGAAAACAAAACATTCCTGCAACCAACTAAAATCAAATGTCCATGACTTCCTGTGTCAGTTGCAACTGAGTGATTACAGTATAAAATAGGCAACAAAAGGTTGTTTTTTCTTTTTTTTTTACAGTGGGGTCATGGGCCCACAAGCAGATAGATCGATAGATATTATTCATCCCAAATTGGGAAATTACTCTGTTACAAGCAGCAAGAAGCAGCAAGAAGCAAGTAGAATGTTTTAAACACAAACCACAGCAATCTGATGGCAGCAGCATTCAGGAGAGTGTAGCTTTGGGACTGCACTATATAGGGCTATCAACTCGAGGGCATTGTAACAGGATGAAATCACAGTTTTGCTTCTCTGCCTAAGACTGCACGCCAGAGATGGCTGGGAATTTAAAATGGCTCAGAGAGCAGAAGGTGGGACCTTACCATTTCAAGGACTAAAAGCCTGCATATTACCATAACAGCCATCTGGTACCAAACTGTCCGCCTGTCCCATTACATCCTTTCCAGTCAAGATTTTTAAATTTCATTTCTCTTTCTCCTTATGGTTTTGAGACCCAGGTGACGTTTAATTGGTATTAAGTATTTGCTTTCCAAGTTGCTTTGCATACATCTTGTCCATTCACTTTACAGTTCTTTCTGCAGTATAGACAGCAGCAGCAGGTCCTGCTGCACCCTCCCTGCACCCACCCTGTCATCATTTTTACCACACAGCCTCCTCCCGCTCCACCTGCTCCACCCCCACAGTCACAAAGGCTGCTGCGTCCAGGGAGGAGCTTGTGGTCGGGGTGTCACAGCTCACCTCGACCTCTCTGCCCTGACAACCACCTTCTCAGAGCCTTAAAACAAGGCACAAACAGACCAGTACAGAAGGCTTGCTGCATCACCATACCATGCATACCAGGAGTTACCACCTCACAATATTTTGGGGGTCTCAGCAGTTGCATTTATGAATGTTTTAGTTACTAAATGATTGATAGATTCAGGGACATCTCAGACACCCGCTGCACTGCTGTTCCCTCTGTGCATCCCACTGCTAGCTACCTGCTGCTGCTGCTGCTGCTGTGCACTTATGTCCTTTGATGGAAATTTCAAGGTTGTGCTGCAGCAACAGGGCTCTGTGGTTTTGGTAGTACTGACTGGGGACTGTGGCAGGCCCAAAGCAGGTGGTGAAGTAAAAAGAGTTTTTCTTCATCCACATAAGTTTCAAAATGTATTTTTAAAACAGTATATTGTCAGTAAAATGAATACCGCAAATACACCCCCCCCCCCATAGAAAAAAAACTCTGAAAATAAACATAAAAATTAACCTTAAGCATCAAAATTACCAGTCAATAAAAATATATCTAATCAGGTGCCATGGTAACCAAAGCCCTGCGATGTACAGAAAATCCTTTACTACACAGGTGGCATCTTACCTCTTATTACCTACACAGAAGAATATAGCACAAACACATCAAGCCACATTGTCAAGATGAGAACATCAACACCTTTAGCTGTTAAATGTCATGTTAGCCTACAAAATCTCAGCACTCATTTGAGGTTTTAGCTACTCTTAACTTTTATCTCTGCAAGAAATGCCGAATCAAATACATTACGGGTTAATTCATGTCTTTACTCTCTTCTACGTAGTATAAGGTGTAAATTGGGATCAGTGTCAACGACTGCAAGTATAGTTTTAAGGTCAGTGAGGAAAACAATCATCTTAATCCACACTCAAAGTACTGAACTGCTGATAAAGCACAGACATTGTCCTTGTACTTACAGGATTATGTTATCTATTACTGTACCTTCCAATAAAACACAAAAGAGGTTCGGATGCACTGAGCATCTGGCCTTGTCTGATTTTCCAGCAGAAGGTTAAGGTGAATGGTCAGCAAATCATTGAAGGTGACAGTTATACTGTGACCAAAAAAAGTGGGTAAACGATGAATACATTATCCAATATCAGACAATAATATAATGGCCTTGCCTTGCAGGCAATGAAAATAAGTCAGCCATGTTCCTGAGTGACTCGCAGTAAAACTGCAAGCAGTGCAGCTGACTGAGGTGTCCCTGTTCATACCTGCACTGAGATACACATATAGGCCCCCTCACACGCCCCGGAGATAGTTATTAAGATTTCACAGTGTGCAAAAAATGTGATGTGTTCGACTGAAGTAGTGAGCTGCAGACATCCCATTTCAAGGATTCTGGTGGAACTTCAGCCTATCGCTTTAGAGGTTGCTAATACAGGCTAGTCTGAGAGTCACTGAGTCCCTTAGAAAGTGACGATGCAGTGCGTTTACATGCAGTTTAAAAACCCGATAATATTCGGGTTAAGGCAATACCCTAATTTCTCAAATGTCATGTAAACATCTTACCCAGGCTAAAATCAGAGTTCTCATAACCTGCTTAACAGACTTGGATGGCAGCTGCTACACTAGCTTTAATCAAAAGTACTTTATTTGTGCGAATTTGATCACGGAAGTAGTTTTGCAGTTACTACAAACCAATTCACCGACAGTACAGTCCAGTGTTGCGTGCCTGTGTGTGGGTTTGTGTGACAGCACAAAACTTACCAGGAATAAACAAGAATAGTACAGAATGAAATCCATACATGTGCACGCAAGCACACACTAGTAATGACACAGCATTAACAGTCCACGAGCTGCGTTATCAGTGCCATTGTTTAACGGAGCCTTTGTTGTGACAGAGGTTGAATGACACTCAGACCAGAACTTTACTCATTTAGCACAAAAGACAAAGCAAGGCAACAGTGGGCCCTATATTAGACTTCTTCTGGTCCCATTCTGTCTCTTAAACAAGCTTGTATGAGCTTTTTTCACAAAGCCCAGGAGAAATCTAGAGATGTCCTGAAGAACTCGGTGTGGTGTAAAACATTCATGGACAATAGATGCACACCCAACTGTGTCTCTAAGTGGAACAAGGCCGGACGATGGGGTCTTTTACCAGCAATGACCCTGAAATCTTGACACTGCCTTTTATAGTCCTAATTGTTGATGCTGATGTTGTTGTTGTTGTGTTCAATGATTTATTAAATCAAAGTTGCCAAGGCTAGCAAAACAACAGGTTTGTACTAAGTTAATGTATCTCCATAGTAGATTTAAGGATAATATATAAAAAAAAACTTAATAACTCAGTAAACTTTCTTGGAAAATGCTTTGACTATTTCTGTGTGTGCAAGGTAGCCAACCAAAATGTATGACCTCCATACATTTTTGAAAAATAAAATAAAAATAAAAAATAAAAATTCCAAAAATATGACTGGTTCCAGCTTTTCAAATGTAAATATTTGCTGGTTTTGTTAGTCTGCCCAGTAAAATCAATAGGTTTGGATTTTAAATTGTTGGTTGGAGGTAAATGTGAAGGTGTCACCTTTGGCTTTGGTAGGTTTTTGACATTTTTAAAGGACAGAACAATTTATCGAGAAAATAAGAGGCAGATTAATTAATGATTACAATAATAATTAGTTGCAGCCCTAGAAAATGTAAAAGAATGACACAAAACTGGAACAGAGTGAAGAAATGATAGGACTGAAACTAATGATTCAAATACAATCTTCTTCTAATTTCTTGTTTTGTATGACCAACAGCCCAAAACCCAAACATATTTAATTAACAGTGCTATACAACAGAAATTAACTAATTATCATAACTGATAAGCTGGAGCCAGCAAATGTTTGTCAGTTTTACTTGAAAAAATGACAACAGATATTATTAATTATCAAAATAGCTGCCAATTAGGTTTTTGCTAATTGACCAATCAATTAGCTTAAATAGCCAACCGTTTCAGCTTAAGACTGATTTCAACTATACAACTTGTAAAACTGACCAGATATCACAACTTCACACTGAATCTGATGAGAGCTTTCTTCTCCTTATGTGCGTTAGCTGTCTGTCACTAAAGATGACAGGTCAGAATGGTTTACTATGCATGTGTACTTGAGATGAGGAACTGAAAAATAATAATAACGGCTGTTCTATCAAATATAGCGTTTGCAATGGCTGGTTGTAGGCCAAGTCACACCCAGCTGAGGAACTGCACGGACTCATGGATAAGCTAATCAATAGGTGTCCGGTTCTTCGCAGGGTCCTGCACCTGCCAAAACCTGTAGTTACACTGAGACAGAAAGCTGCCACCTGGCCAGTCAGTCGTGTGTATTTGATGTATGAGCAGCTGGATGCAGTCAGGTGGAACAACCCTGTTTAGCCTTCCAGAACCAGCTGAGGGACATGGTGCTATGAGCTAAACTGATAGCTAGCATGTGTGCTTACAACGCTAGCAAGTTAGCGAGCTAGGTTATGCGTTTTAGGCAGATGGATTAAGTGAACCTGATCCCTGACAGGCTAGCAAGTCGACTCCTCTCTTTCAAAAACAGACGTTAAAAACAGTACAGCCCTCAAGTCAGGCTAAGGGAATAACCGCGTCTCAGTACAAACAGTTGACACATTAGCTGGCATGTGGTACCTTTGTCTCCCTGATGTCCTGCTTTCCTCCTTCAGGGTACCACTGGACGCGGACAAATCCCCTACAGAGAGGCCGACTCGGGGTGTCCACGCCGCTCTCAGTGTCCGAACCACACGGGACTCGTCCTCCTCCTCCTCCTCCTCCTCCGCCGCCACCTCCTCCTCCTCCACCTCCATCGCCTCTCCCTCCGCCATCGTCGAGGTCCGAGTCGGAGTTAAAATCCTCCTCGCCGTGGATCATCCGTACGAGGCCAAACCGGACTGAGCCGCGATACCGCCCGGAGACCAGGTCGTGGGAGAAGAGCAGCCGCTGGGAGCCGTCCGCCGTGGGAGACAGAGCCAGTGATAGAGGCTCCGAGCCAGGGCTGGCTGCGGGAGAGAGGCCTGGGGTCAGGGATGCTGCCGCTTCTGCTGCGTCCGTTGTGGCCGCCGCATCCGATGCTAGGGGCTCCGCCATCGCTGCTGTTGTCCAGGGAGTGATGCTAGAGCGCGAGGATGATGGTGAAAAAAAATGTAACCTGGAAGCAGCGATGTGCACGTGTTTACGTCGCTACGAAGAGGTGCGTAGCTGTAGCGCAGTGTGTGCGCGTCATCACGCAGTACCCTCTCGCACCACTGAGAGGCAGTGTGAGTCACGAAATAATTGATGGTGCAGGACAAGTTCTTCTCTGCCTTACAAGTTTAAGTGAATTATTGAACACACAATTAGCTACAATCATTTAGATATAAGTATCAGACAAGTCATACTATTTTAAAGGAATACATATTATTATGGAGAATTTACACATCAAGTCACATCTTCATTCACATTCTCTGATTTATAGGCTAAAGACCCCTTGTAATTATGTCTCTACACACTGACTGCCACACTCATAATGGCTGTTAATATTAACAGCTATAATCTGTGTGACAATCAACAGAAAGGTAAAATTGGGCATATTTGTTTAATTTCACAATTAATGTTGAATCTATCCTCCCAGTGGATTTAAGCTAAATAAGACATACATGTTTCATTTTTTTATTTTTAGAAATTGTCTTTAATTTAGACTTGTCTGTTTATTTTTAATAAAGACCTACAATAGACCCCAACACTAACAAAGCATAATGTATATGAGCACTCATAATTCTTGAGGAAAACTTGTTGAGTTCTGACAAAAAACTTGACCCCCCAGAATATCTGAAACATTCTCATATCTAAATATAGCCTATATATATGTGTGTGTGTGTGTGTATATATATATATATAAATAAAAGAGAGAGGTTCTGTCTGAGGTTTCTGCCTGTTAAAGGGAAGTTTTTCCTCTCCGCTGTTGCACCAAATGCATGCTCTTGGAGGAATTGTTGGGTTTCTGTAAATTATAGAGTGTGGTTTAGTCCCATCTGTCAAGTGTCCTAAGATAACTTCTGTTATGACTTGACACTATAAATACAATTCATGTGTGAATTGAATTGTGCCCGTAAAAGCTTTTCAAAATTCAAGATCAGTGTTTATCTGAAGATGGAGATTGTTTTCAGCCTTGTGGCCCTTACAAGGAGTTCACCTACTCTTAGTGTCAGTTTGTGTTAACTGGACCACTCCTAAATACAAATAACCAGTGCCTAAATTGGATCAAAAACAGGTGCCAGTACCCTAATTCAGCAGTTGCATGAAATGATCATTGCATGTCTTGGATACATTTATACTCATGTTGTGGAAATATGTGACTTCAAATGTATTTTTGTATGCATTTCATTACATACATTCAGGGCTTGACAATAACTTCTTCCTCACCAACCATGTGGCTAGTGGTTTTCCAAAGTTAGCCACACAGCATTTTCACTAGCCACTATTTGGTGGGAAATGAGCCTATATTTGATTAAAGTTGACTGTGGTGTGATACAATTTACTTGAAGAACTAGATTTACAACCTTTTTAAATATAAATGACCACCCAAGTTTAGACTTAATAAAATGTATACTATAACATTACAGTCATGAAATATTCAGCTCTCATACAGTTGTGTGTAAACCTCTTTTTGTTTGAAAACATAGCTTCTTATTGCAGAGGTGTGACAAAGCTCCACCCCTTACCTGACACAGTTTGTTCTTTTTCTTCACTAAAGAGAGAAAACAGACAATCAGAATCACCCTCAGACCAAATAAACAACTTCCTCTGAGTGAGTTCAGCTACAGAAAGGAAAAGTGGAAAACTATACAACACTGCTGCCTCAACCTGCTGAAACTCCACATACTGAATGTGAGTTTGACTAAAATCAGTGAAGTTATAGAGGAGGGGTGGGGTGCCATGACTGACTGTACTTTTCACCTTCACTCAAAGACAAAATGGCTTGCAGATCAGAGGAGGATCTCTGCTGTCCGGTCTGTCATGAAGTCTTCAGAGAGCCTGTTCTTCTGTCATGTAGCCACAGCTTCTGTAAAGACTGTCTGTCTGCAGAGCTGGTGGAGAGAGAAACAAGCACATGAGTATCCAGTTTGTAAGAGAAGATCTTCAGGGGAACACCCACCTTTAAACCTGGTGTTAGAGAACCTGTGTGAGGCCTTCTTACTGGAGAGAGGTCAGACAGCTTCAGAGGCTCAACAGAGGCAAACACCTGGGCAACCTGACCTCCAACATCTGGAACAAGATGGAGATGGTCTCCTACAGTCCTGTGAACCTGGATCCAAACACTGCTCATTCAAACCTCGTCTGAAGGTCTGACCAGTGTGAGACTAGGAGGGAGACAACAGCTTCCTGATAATCCAGAGAGGTTTGATAAATACCCCTTCGTCCTGAGGGCTTTAACTCAGGGACTCACAGCTGGGACGTCGAGAGTGGAGACAATAGTGTGTTAGTAGAGTCTGTCCAGAGGACTGGAGTCATACTGTCTGGATTATGGAGAATATGTTCTATGAAGGTAAATACTCAACAGGGTCACCATCAGCTCCAGAGACTAATCTCAGAATGCAGAAGAAGTTCCAGAGGATCAAAGTGAACCTGGACTGGAACAGAGGAAAGCTGTGGTTCTCTGATCCTGATACTAACTAACACACACACACACACACACACACTTTGACTGAGAGGATGTTTCCATTCATTGTCAATGCTGATAAACTGAAGATATTACCAGTGAAGGTCTGTGTGACTGTGGAACAGAGCAGGTAGAGAAAAAGAGGATGACTATATTTATGTTGTTTATTTCTTAAAGGGAAAATTCACTGAATTTAACATCTTAAGCTGCACCTATCCTTCTTCTGCCATCTTATTATTACAAAGATATGATTATTTTTTCATTTCATTTAGTTTTTCATTTTATTTTATTTGAGTTGAACAATTTTCTTTTTGTTTCTATTGTTGACTCTTTTATAAGTTCAACGATGTAATTTAATTTCTGATCTTTTGGTGCGTTAATGATAGTTTGTTGTTCAAGTTTGTTGTTTAACATGACAAATGCAGTAAAGCATTGAGGTATGCTGTTATCGTTCCTGATTATAAAAAAGCGAGTGTCACCTTTTGGAAAAGTTTTGTAAAGTATGGTTAGAGGACAACAACTGAAATGCTTAACATATGTAGCTTATTTAACACTGAAGAGGTGGCAAACAAACGGTAATCCTCTTACATATTTGAAAAAAGAAAGCCTTGAAAAATCGTTAACTCGACTTACAGGGACAAAGTCTCCCTCAGAGAAATCACATGAAGAGTGGTAAATCGAGTCCCTAAGATGGCCAGTACCAGCAGAGAGCACTCAACCTTCTCAGTGTGACAACCAAGTGACAACATTAATTGACACTGACACCAATGATTAACCAATCAGAAGAGCTCTTATACCTCTCCAAAATCTATCTTCACGACTGTCTTCCACTTTGTAACACAGGTGAGTGACTTTATTGACTGTAATAGCTGAGGATACTCTTGATAATAGCTTGGTTACATGAGACCTCCACATGATCAGTAAAATCCAAATCAGCTGCAGGTCTGATGGTGGTATGGCGAGGATAATTCTCAACACACGGATATCCCTCCTGACCCTGAGTTAAATATGTATATTATTAAACTTTCTCACGTGGAACTGGAGGGTTTGGTCATCCAGCTCGCTTCAGGATTATAACCACCAGTGCGCACCGAGGGTATAAATACTGAAGGTGCGCCACTCTCTGTTCAGTCTTCACGGGCAGTCCTGTTACGCACGGATCCGGCTTTTAGAAGAGGAGATACTCGCGTTAAAGGAGAGAGCAGTAGGAAAGTCAGACAGTTTCTTTCGCTTTACTTTAAAACCTTGTGCATAAAAAAGACCATGTCAGTACTGAGCGCAGTGCCGTTCATGAGGCCGCTCCATATGCGCTCTCCGGCGTCGCAGGGCCGCCGCCACACGCTGCCGGCCAGCGAGTTTCGCTCCCTCAGCCCGGAGGATGCCATCAGTGTGTTCGAGATTGAGAGAGAAGGTAAGCAGACTCTTTATACTTCACACACAGTTATTCCATGCGCAGTTACGCATACAGGAACATTTTCTTTCATTTAGAGGGAAAACAGGAACATTCATTCTGTCTCATCCAACAGCAGCATTAGTTCATTCAGTTTTCATTAAGTGTAAAAAAAAGAAAAAAAAGAAACTCCACACAATATTAACTTTACAGCAAAATAATCTCCATTATTAACACAAATTACATTAACAGGAAATAATACATGCATCTTCTTTCCAATGATCATATTTTACATTTAGCCTACTTACTAGTGGCCCACTACAAAATTAAGTTACCTTGGTGATTTAACTCTTTCCTAGATGCATATGTGATATGAGGTGTTATCAGGTGTCTTTAACCTGCAGAACATCCCTGGCTGTGATCCAGTATATCCTACACCACATTTCCATTTACGGTAGTCAGTAGGGGACATTATTCTTACTTACTTACTCACTCTGTCATCTAGGGTTCTTAATGTATAATTTTATCATCCTCCTCCTCCTCCTCCTCCTCCCAGCCTTCATCTCAGTGTCCGGTGAGTGTCCTCTCCACCTGGACGAGGTGCGTCACTTCCTGACCCTGTGCCCTGAGCTGTCTCTTGGCTGGTTCGAGGAGGGACGTCTGGTGGCTTTCATCATCGGCTCACTGTGGGACCAGGAGAGGCTTACCACGGTAAGACAGAGCGGAGGACACCTGGACAGTGATTTATCTCAGGCTGACTGGCAAGACGAGGTTCAAAACAGATTAACAGAAGAGCTTTTGAAAGATTTAAGGGCAAATTTATGGTATAATGTCTTTTGAAATTCAGTGGATGAGTATAAATGTTCCACAGATCCACCTAAATCTCACTGGAACAATTCAGATGTGTGGGAGTAAGCATGTGTAGTGAAATGCAGGGTGGCATACTCTTGAGGCTGTATGTGCAATAAAGAATAATAATACTAATAATTATAATAATAATAATAATAATAATAATAATAATAATAATAATAATAATAAGAACAAGTGTCAAAGTAAGAATTAAAAAACAATATTAAGATAAAACATTAGAAATACATGTAATTAAGCATTAAAATGCGTTGGAATTTTTCAGTATATACAAATCTAAACGTCACAGTTGTAAGTACAACATTTTGTACATACTCAAGAATAAATATACAAATGTGCAGGGCAGTGCCTATACAGTCTATGGGCAGTGCAAAGGAAGGCTTAACAAGGCAGATGATAAACAGAATGACGTTGTCAGACGTTGCGGTATGTCAAATTAAAATTCAACTTTTGAAATGTTAAAACCAGGTTTCTGTTGCATCTTTGAAGCTCCAAAGATCTGTGTGTCAACTTTATTTGCCTTATTTTCCCAAATGTGATTCTGGTGGCGAGCACAAACACTCGACTGCCTTTTGCTGAACAATGGCCGCTGGAGCCACAAGCGGTTATTACAGGATAACAGGAAATGCTAAAACATAGTGAGAAGAATCATAAAGTCAGCACACTTCCTCAATAACGTCAGTAGCATAATCAGCAAAAGTTAGTTAACATTAGCCACCATAAGCTACTGGTCATACCAGATCAAGTGATGCTGTAGCATTAAAACTGAGTGTTGAATTGAGCTGAAAGGTGCATTTTAATGCTTATGATTTCAGTTTTTCTCTTATAAGAAGAATATATTATTTCTTATTTCAAAAGTTACACTGTATGGCTTTAAGGCTGTCTCCCAAACAGCAGAGAAAGCTGGACTCATTCAACATGGACTTTTTAATTTGTTTGTCTCTTTGGTATCAAGTTTTTATAGGTAAAACTTGCCACCCGAAGCCCAACAGGTTTACCAACAATTCAGCATTTACCCGTTCTTACATCTCTCCCTTCCCTCTCTTCTGTTTCCCAGGATGCCCTCACTCTCCATAAGCCTCACGGGAGCACCGTCCACATCCACGTCCTAGCTGTCCACCGGACCTTCCGCCAGCAGGGCAAAGGCTCAATCCTGATGTGGCGCTACCTGCAGTACCTCCGCTGTCTGCCCTACGTCCGCCGCGCCGTGCTCATGTGTGAAGATTTCCTGGTTCCCTTCTACCGGAAGTCAGGTTTCAAAGTGCGGGGCCCCAGTGAGATCACGGTGGGGCCCCTCGCCTTCATCGAGATGTTGTACCCAGTCAGGGGCCACGCCTTCATGCGTCGTAACAGTGGTTGTTGAGGACAGAGGGATTTAATGTGGATTTCCCCTGGCTATCAGTGGTGGTGGGACCACTCCCCTCTTGGAAAAAGAATTAGGGGACGTCTGAGCAGCTATATCGTACTCGATCGACCAGCACAGTGTTTGTGATCCTCACTGTGAGCGAGACTGGTTCAGCAGGCGGCGAGGTGTGTGTTCTGACTGTGAGTCTGCAGACAGACGAGAACAAAGAGCTGCCATCAACAGCGGTTTGGAAAAGTGGTTGAAAACTACAAATATATTGATCTGTAGTTTAATGAGTAAAAAAAAATTAAAAAAAAAAAAAAAAAAAAAAATTCCTAAAGAATGTAAAACAGTTACTTTTGTATAAAACAATTTTATTTTGAAAAACGAACTATTGTATTCAATAGAATACAGCTGCCTTGTTTCTTTCTTTGCCCTATTTTTATATTTGTTATTTAGCCAATATAACATTTTTTCTGGCTAATCTAGTCAATACTAGTATCTGTCCATTATTAATGCATTCATCCTGTATAGTTTTGTATAAACAGCCTGCCTTTCACAGCAGCATTAGAAGATTACGATTTGTTACACTTTGTAACTAATGATGATGAGGGTACGAGTATAAAGTAATATGCCAAAGTAACAGCTAACCCTAAAAAAAAAAAAAAAAAAAATATGGAATGAAAATACAAAGGGATATTAGCAATTAGATAATAAGTCATTAACGTGAACATGCTTATCTGTTTTATATTAAGATTTGAGTGGCCCTGTCTGTCTCCATCAGTGACTGTTGTATGTACTTTACACATAAAATCATCAATAAGTATATTTAGTATATAAATATATTTTCCTAAATATGTGCTTTGAAAATTCTCCTTGATAGTCTCCTCTCACCTTTCCCCTTGTAGACAATCACCACCTCTGCCTACCAAAGCCTTGAATCAAGACAATAATCTTTTGTTCTGTTTTTTTTTTTTTACAATGTTTTGTTTTTCAAATAATAAAAGGTTATATTTTCTAGCATGTCTGCTTTGAGGTGTTTTTATTTTGAAAGTTGTCGAGAGAACAATTTTAGCGCAAGGTCCATTCAGTAGCTTTTTGATATCGCATAATTTGAAATGGACTGTTACAGGAATTTGTGCTTGTTAAATGTACAACATTAATTTAGATCCACAAAAATTTAATTTGCAGTTATTCTCCCTTTAATGTAAATTCTTTTTTAGAGAGTTCTCTTTTAGGGTCAAAGCTCTCAATGGTGTAGCGCCAAATGTACAGAAAATGGTGTGAAATTATAATAGACAAAACAAGTTGTGATGCCAAATAGTGTTCAGTGGTTAATTGTGCTTGGTATTAACAGGAAATTAAACTTCTCTCTGACACACATAACCTTCAATTTGCTAGAGTGGCATTTATTTTGACATGACTGCATTAATGCACAGAATTTCACATATAAAACTGAAGCAAAACATAACAGTACCTTGTCCATGTACTAAAATTCATTTTAAACGTTCCCTTTGTATACCAATAAATAGAAAAGAGTGAAATGATTTGGTCCCGATGCAAACACAGCAGTGAAACTGTGCATACAGTCATGACTGAAGATGTGGGTTGTTGCGGTTTAGATCAAACACTCACATGTTGAAAGGCACAGTAAAGAGGTTTCCTAAAACGAGGTGGATGTCATTATTCACACTTACTATTACAGTGTGAAGGCAGATTCCTATTTTAAACAGATGGCCTTTACAATCTCAATACAGTGGAGTTGAAACTGATTCAAACATTTGAATTGTCCAACATACAACCTATTCTGTATTTAACAACTCCACAAGATGATCAGTGGGTCAGCCCCACATACAATCTCACATAAGCTCATAACTCACTTAACTCATATAATCCTCCAAACAACAGTCATGACGGTGGCTTTCCTAACAGCTGAGGTCAACACATGCCAGAGTCACACACACAACAACAAACTCCATCTAAGACAAAAGCCAGGAACTCATGGGAGAAATCTTTCACTTCAGGTGTTACGACTTCTTAAAAACACTTCTCACATTGTCAGGGACCCACCACAACAGCAACAATCTACTGTGGGTCAATGACCACAACCCAAGCAATCGGCTGCTAGCGTCCAGACAATTAGAAATGTGTGGGAGAAGAGTAAATGTAAGGGACAAGACTTTGTCCAAGTTTTGTCTGAATGTGCCTGTTTGAGGAAAATCCTATGTCTGGCTCAGGTGAAACATAAATGACATCTTGTGATTCTATGACAATTTGCTTTTACAGAGTCATAAAATACAGTACAAAACTTACTCTGATCTAACACAACGCCTGTATAGATAATGAATCCTGGAATAAATATTATTTATTATTTTTTAGAGTAAATCAACAAAATGGTTTTGGCACCGCTATGTTAGCGGACAAATATGAGACAATTAGAGCTTGACTGAGAACTTGTTTTTGTGGCAGCGACGTACAGAAAACTAAGTGATTGTGAAGAACAACATGCATATATAAGCAGCATGTGTAGTTGCTTTGGTAGGTTTCGGGTCAGAAAGGTGTTCAACAGATTCAGAAAGTTGATTATGAGCATTTCCCTTAAGTTAAATGAGGCATCTTTGTAAAATGGCATAGTCTGTGTAAGGCAACTAGTGGTTCTAGATAGAAATCTTACCTTAGTTGACCACTGATATTTCACTTTAACTATTCCAACTGCACAGTTAATACTTGGAACACATTGTTACCTTTTGTACAACATTTCACGGCTCCAAATAATAGTGACATGCCAAGTGCATACATACAAAAGAGCGAAGTTTTTAACTCAGAAAGCATTTCACGACTGTTAAAACATACAGAAGCAGCAGAACTAAATGACAGCGTTTGTAGTGTTTAACCCCTGAAAACATGAATCAGTGGCAGGAGGCATCTGATGTATCTTAGTTCACTGGGCCACAGGATACCAGATGACCCACCATGGCATCAGTCTTCCTTTTCATTTCAGCGGTTTGTCATCCATAGAGTTAAAGGGAAACAAGATCATAGGCCAGAGGTGATTTCATTTGGCTTCTTTAGATTGATGTGACTTTGAACTGAAGGAACCAGACAGTCTCTTGCTCTGCAGATCTCTTCCTTTAGGTCCACCCAGCTCTATGCAGTTTTGACGTCCTGAGTATCTTTTCCTGTCCTCCGATTCCAAGGAGCCCATTAGCAAATTAACATGCTAAGAAGTGCCAGACTTGACTGAGGATTAAAAAGGTTGAGTAAAGTTTTACGGAAGTGAACAAGTCAGCAGGCTGAGAAGAGACTGATTCAGTTCTATGCAAATGGACTTTGATCAGGTCCTTTGATGAGCGAATAATAAAAAATACGATTGCCACATACTTAAAGCCACCGAGTTGACCTGGAAACAGCTGACCCGATCATTGGCAAGAAGATAGAAAATCAGTAGCCTAGAGACTAGTGCACCACATTGTCAATGTTATGGTCTATGTCATACTTTTCACAGAACTTGCTCGTAAAAGGTAGGCAGGTGAGATGCTCCAGCCAGTGCCAGTTAATCGGGTAAATATAAAACCAAACGATGAGGGAAGAGAACAGCCCGATGTAGGCCAACATAGAGACAGCAATGAGGATACGTTTTCGGTACTTGTCAAAGGTCCCGAAGGTGACGTAGGGCAGGAAGGCGAAGGAGAGCAGCAAGCCGCTGAGGAAACCAAAGATGTGGGCGATGTTGTCAATCCACGGCAGGAGGCCGCACAGGAAGAGGAAGAGGACGATGCCCAATAGCTTGACAAAGGCTTTCCATGGCTTCTCCAGAATCTGCCAACCTTGAAACAGCTCTACAAAAAGGCAAGCGAGGAGTCCAAACTGAGACCCTGCTGGACCCACCTGGATGGAGAGCACAAGAGAAGAAGACAAGTTACAGACTTGACAGACCAATTTAACAAAGGAAGGATTTTAGTCCCGATAAAAAGATTACAGTTATTCCATATTGCCACTTACACAGAAAACACCCCCCACAATGTGTATACTAAAGACTCACATGTATGACTGAGCACAGAACACACACATCCTCTCGGAGATATAATGCATACATCCTGCTGACTGGTGGTGACGCAGAGGTTTTGGGGGACCTTGACATTAGTTGACAGCATTCTTGTTAATTTCTATTTGCTTCAAATAACAATTTGTCTTCTGAACAGTGAGTACCTACTCCACTTATTTGGTAGATAACACGGGGTCATACAAGTACTGCAGGTCGTATAGATTTGAGTTCAAATGTGCTGCATGTTATTTGTTTCCCCGTGAGTTATCAGTAATGTGTCCTATCACGTTCTTGATGATAAATACATATTTCCCGAAAGCTAAAGACAATTAAACTTTCATGTCTGCTTATGTTGTTTGCACACTGCTCCAGAGGATTTAGTCATACAATAAGCAATACACACACACACACACACACACACACACACACACACACACGACAGTATTTTAGGTAAGAATTATTTAAACTCTGTTATTTATATTTCTGTTGTGTTATTTTGTCTATGCATTGCTGTCTTTTTACTTTCTTTGTTGAATTTCTGTTTTTGCGAAAGAACTACAGTACGAGTCCTGGGTCAGGCAGTAAAGGTGAGAAGATTAGAGTGACGTCAGGGCTAATTGGAGGCTTGGCCTGGTCAGAGGCAGGTGGCTAATCTGTGAAGACATCAAACTCCCACCAACAGAAAAGGAGCATGGCACAACACTCCGCCCACACATCACAGACACGCAGGCTGACATGTTCCTAACACTTGTCTAACACACTTAAAAGCAGGTCCACATTTGGTAATTTGTGTGGACTTACTATCATTTTTGTCAAGTTATGCATCAGGTGGCATGACTACCTTCCAAAAGATAAAAAAGGTTAACCTCCAGTTTTAGCAACTCCGAGTAATATGTTTGGTACCTTAAGTATTGATTCCGGACACTGAGGGGAGCAAACGTCACGTAAAACCAGGTCTACTTCAGCTTACATGAGTATAACCTGGGTATTCCAAGACAGACTGACTGTTTTCCTCATCCTAATTCCTCTTGGCAAGTGACACATATAATCTCCACTTTCACTTCCAGGTGACCATTTATTCAGATCATAAAAGTACAGGTTTAGAGAGCTGATAAAATAACAAATAATCAACTACACCACTTGCAGCCACAAGACTGTGTGTATATATTTTAATGTGTGCATTTTTCAATTGTATCCTTTTTAAACCTTACGTGCACACTGGTCTGGACTCATAAATGCATTCTGCCATCAAAATGTCAAGTGTAACAACAACCAATCTTATTGAAGGCAGATGAAAAACTACTCCTCATTTACAATCCATAACGTTCTAGTTTAGCAGCAAAGACGCTGAAGCACCTAAAACATCATGTGGTAAAGCAGTCTGGTAATGAGACAATGAAAACATTATTTACTTAAGTGAGTTGGACATGACTATCAGTTGAACAGATGCAAAATGTAAATTAACAGCCGAGAGCATTGTTTTACTTTTTATAGTAATAGCAATATATGACATTCACTCTCACAATTCCTTAGATCTGCTTTACTCCTGAGAATTATCATTATTCCGATCACAGTTGCCACAGGGTCTCCTTAATGTAACAGTTAAAGGATAATCCACTTAAACTGCCTCCTTAAGCGCCTTGACCGCCCTGTGTTGTGCCTTGCATGTGGTTTTCTCTGGTTATTCCTAGTGTGTGAAGACCTGCGAGCTGGTCAGTGCTAAGCAGAGCTGGATGGTGGGATTTCTGGCTCTCACGTCAAAGTACGTCACACTGAGAGCCACCTCATGTCACACCACGCAAATATCAGACGAGAGCAATTGGAGTTGTCTTATGAAGAAGACAACAGATGTCTCAGTGACAATGGGACATAAATACAAAGGCCAAGAAGCGAAATAAAGTCTGTCATTGTTAACGAATTAAGTGCTCTCTTTACTTATACACTACAATTGCCCATTATATGAACTGTTTTATAGGTGTGCCAGGAGAAACCTTGTGTGTTCATAAAGGTGTACAGACCAGAAGCATCACCAGACAAGTCTAGTCTTTGCAACAAATTGTTTTTGTTTAAAAGAAAAAAATGTGATCCCATTCACTAAATACCTCGGCAGTGACCTTAGTTAACCCACACAATGGCATTAGTCTAATCTCTTAAGGGGAAAGTGAGCTTTTACAGACACACTGGTAAAAAGGAGGTAATCAAGAGTTCTTTTCACAAGCTGACTGATTAGCACAGATCAACATGTTTTTTTTTTGCAAAGATTATTATACTTTGGTTTAGAAACTTCTATAAAAGTAGAGTTACTCCAAAAAAGAACAGAGGAACTGTTGCAGTTTCAGACCTGTGGTGTTTCCGGAAATGACGGCTATTCTATGCGTTTTAAATATCTCCTGGTTCATTCTTATATTTTCGCCCTGTGTGTATGGCATAAAACATGTGTCCTTCTTTTACACATCCTGATGGATTATTTGTCACTCAAACAATGTTGGTACAGTGACATATTTATTTTACTTTTAACTAATGTCTGCCTAAAATGTACAAGGACTGCATTTATTAAACTTCAAAGCTATGATCTGTGTTGGTAAAAATCTGCACAGGTTGTTCTTGAGATGCTCCACATGTTGATGAAACATTTATTTCATTATATTTTCATTAGATCTTTTGTGCTGCCGGGATGAAGATGTGTGTGTGGTGAAGCATCCACGTTTTGCCAAAAAATACACTCAATACCTTTTATTAAATTCCTTCAAAGTCTTCACAACATATATTATACGAGTCTGGACAGACATGGATGTAAACTGTGTAGGAAATATTTTGTGGAAAATGTGTGTAGAGATCATGAGTGGTTTCGTTCTCTGATCTTCCTGACTACCTGTGAAAAAGCCATCTGACCTGATGAGTTTGAAAGGGAACACCGGGCCAGGAAAATAATTGAGCTGATTAAAAAGACTCTCAGATCGGGGGGAGCAGAGAGCGAAGCCACTGTGTGATCTGTATTTTGCAAATAACTGAAAGGTAAGATTCAGGTCATAGGATGATTTTGGCTCTCATCACTCCTAAGTCAGCAAAGATAAGACACACAGATGTTTCATCATAAAAACATTTTAGAAGATCCAATTTGTAGATCTAAGACAGTAACGAACTGTTTGGCCTTGGAGTGGGGAGAATCAAAGTGTTTTATGCATGAAGCAACATCGCGGAAGGGGCCAGAGAAGACCAGACAGCGGGGCCAAGATGACCTAGACCATATCCAACCGGTAACAGCACCACCGAAGATAGGCAGAGAAAATGTATAAGAGTGTGAGGGTCTGAGTAGCGGGCACGAGTTCCCGGGGAGACTGTCTGTTGGTAGGGCGAGAGAGACGGTCTTGAAGGAGAACTGCGTCCATATGCATATGTATTTACTTGCAATATCATTTCACTAAAGCTTGTTATATTTTAACTAAGTGAATCCTGAGTTTTATTTCTGATCTACCAGTCAACGGACACTTAAATCTTAAAAGGTGTGAGGTGTAGTGACCTGAATTGGAGTCAGATTACTGTGGCCTTTGGGGCCAGACTATAAATGGTAAAACGGTCACATTTTTACATACAACTGCAACTTGACTGGTTGGCGGAGGCATACAACAAGGCAAGGTGGTAATTCTAGTTTTTTTGGAGTTGATTAAAGAGACTTGTTGTAGCCAAACACACATGATGTGCAGTGTGCTTAACCCTTGGTGGGATGGCACTGCTCTCTTCATACAAATGACTCAACTACAGTAAAGCAGTCTCATAATGTTATCCACTTAAGCTCAGTTTCTGCTCAGTTTCTGCAGGCACTTTCACAGTTAACACCATGAGGTGTTTTCTGTGCCCCTGCAGACCTCTATAGATGGGGGGAGCCAGATCTGCTCTAATAATCCCCAGCATGAGAAACTCCCCTCCGGTAAGTGAGCCAAGGTAAGCTGAGCTAAGCTAAGCCACTGAGTGGGAATAGCAGGCAAACAACAAACTATAGCTACAATAGAAGTATGTTAATGTTTTTTTTAACCTTTACCTTTCCTTACCTTTTGTTCTGATACATTACATACAAACATTTTGTAACGGCATCAGAAACTGCTGCAACATGAGCGGTAAAGGCTGTCTTGGTTCATGAGGAGGAGGAGGGGAAAAGAACAATCGTCAAGTACACTAAACAGACAATTGAATAATGGGCAACAGCTTTGGGTCTTCAATTCCATATCTCACATCTCTCTTACACACCAGGTATTTGACAGCTCAGAGAACAGTATGACATCAGGGTTTCTACAGGTTTCACCAAGTCAAATTTAAGACTTTTTAAGACCATTATTATGAATGAAATTTAAGACCTAAGTTGGCGCACACATGTAACAAATGTCTGTGCCAGAACTCATCAGCGTCTTTATTTTTTGCGCAGACTTAGAGTGTTTGGGGTCTGTAAAAATATTATGTTAATCTTTTATAGAGCAACAATAGAGTCAATTCTTCGGTATGGTATTACTAGCTGGTTTGGAAATTTGACAGTTAAATCAAAAACTCAGATTTTTAATTTGGTTAAGACGGCAGGTAAAATTATGGGAACACCTGCACCCCTCAACCCGCAGGAGCTTTTTAATTATGCAACAATCAGGCAGGCTAAGATTATCCTATCTGATAACTCACATGTGTTGTTTTCGGAGTTTGAGCTATGGACAACAATGGATTGTAAGGATTTTTACTAGCAGTTTTTATAATATGGTAACTTGTAATTTGCACAGCTATTTGAGTAGCCTAGATGTGTCATGTTCATTTGTTTCTCTAACTTCTTCTTTAACCCTGTGATGTGTGTCTATGTTGTTACTCTTGCAAGGCAAGTTCTCTCTGTCCAAGGCGAATTTCTCCTTAGGGAGACTAATAAAGAGACTTTGACTTTTGACCTATATCACAGCATCAAAAACAAAGTCAGATGTCAGAGTCCGGAAACATTGTCTGAAACAATCCCCTGATTTCCTCATTGGCATTATAGGACTGGTGTCTAGATTGGCTGCAATACAAGTTGCATGTTGGTCTCATTTGTAGTACAGCGAATTATATTTGGACTAGCGACAAAAAGAACTACAACACCACAGAATTCTAAAGCGCTGCAGGAGCATTTAATGAGCATTAGAGGTAGCGTTACATTGACGTAGGAAAATTAAGACCTGTTTAAAATAATACTTAGGAATTTTAAGACTTTTTAGACCCTGCTGAAACCTTGGACATGTTTTAATGTCAGTTTGCACGTATCTGCATATGTCAAGTGTGGGTACTTAAAATAAATCATCATCTCTTGGAAACCTCTCAGCAAGAACCCCCCCCCCTTTCAGGTTCTCTTTTAGTTTATGCACCTGGAAAGTTACAGCAGATTCACTTGCCTTACATATATGTAAAAGAAAACAACAGAGAGTATGTGCACAAATATATAGATGCTTGTTTGTAAATGCATCTATCCTTAATTACAATAGACTCTTGTGCATACTGTACATATAGTGCCCAAGTCTTATTATGTAAAGCTGTCAGTTTTGGCAATCATGTTAATAGATTAAACCGGCTTTTTGTTCATTCTACTGAACGTTACCTTTGGTTTACTTTTGTAAACACTCACATACAGTTAAAAAAAAGGTTTGCTTACAAAAAGGGGAAATGGTACTGCAACGGTTATTCACTAACTGCCAAATGAAGCCCACCCAAACTCCATCTGCTGATGTCATCTAACAATGTAATCATTCTACTCCAGCCTGCATGCCGGATCAACCCATCAAAACATTAAGTGTGCAAGTGTTTTTAGGAGTCTACTGTATAAGTGTGCACTTTGTTTGTGTGCATTTTATGTCTGTGCATGCATGAAGAACTCACCTCAGCTCTGTAGGGCAGGAACAGGGCGGAGGCCAGGTTTCCAGTGATACCACTGAGGATATAAATGATGGAGATGCGGACCCAACCTGCCAGCTTCTCCAGGTCTCTCAGTATGGTCATCTGGAACACCACCGACACCAGGCAGTGTAACAGCCTACACACACATCAGTCAGGGAATTAAACATCTGTGCAGTCTGCTGGTATTTCAACCATTTTATTATATCAAATGTGCATTTTTATGCACATCTGCACTTTTCGTTCCTCTTCCTTGTTGGCCTGTTTGCTTGCTTTTAAAGCAGACCTGAGGGATTTCCCATGTGCCTAGTATTAGCACCAAGTATCAGTATTCATATGAGTGAGCAGCTTACAAGCTCTGGGGCCTCATTTACAAATATTTCATTAAGTTTAAATCCTTTAGGATGCAGACAATGAAACTGCACTTACTGGTAGTAATCATTCATGGCAAATGGCTGAAATGGCTCATTGACTTAGCTTATTAGGCTTAACACTTTGTCAAAGCATGTTTAACATTCTTTCAATTCTGTTAGCACTTATGAAGTGTCACTTTTCAATGGCTACATCTATACTTGAATGGCTGACTAAGCTGAAAACCAAGGAAAAAAAACAGGCTAAAAAAAATTGTAGGAAGGCGGTGCGTACCCAGCATGGAGGAAGAGAGAGAGCCAGAGACGGTAGAACTGATCAGGAACATCAGGATTGAGGAAAGGCAACAAGCCGCACACATCATCCAGACAGTGGACCTGCGCAAGAGTAGTGTATGGGTTCAGCAATGTACTAACACACTGACAGACACACATGTCCCAAACACACCCGCACACACACTACCTGTGAGCAGAGTGTGGCATCCTCGTGGAAGTAACCATGCATGAAAAGGCAATACTCTCTGGTCGTGATCTCACATCTACAGGAGGGACAAGCAAAATGCAATTCAAATTTTCTACAGATGACCTGGCAATGCAACTGACTAAGAAGTGGGGCAGTAGATCAAGGTGATATCTGTAGGCTTTGAAGTCAGTAAACAACACACAAGTCTCACCTGCCCTTAGTTCCTATGCAGCAAGGCCGTCCCTTGATGTTACAGTCCATGTGTCTGTAACCTGTGTGGTTCCACTTCTTTGGGTAAGTACACACCTGGGAGGAGGACAAGCAATGAGCCGTTACACAGACATGCTGTACAATGATCTTTGCCTTTATCTTATTTCCTGTTGTACGCCTCAGACACACGATAGTAGCACAGGAACAAATATGTGGTTTAAATGAAGAATGCTAAGGTACAAAATTTATTTCCCCTTACTGGCCACTGGGTGATGTCATCCGGCCACGTATGAGGCTCTGCAGAGGCAGGCTCTTCACACACTCTGGTCACAACATGCAACACACAAGAGCAAAAGAAGGCTTGAAATAACAAGCAAATGTTGGCAATTAATTCACTTACAAATCCATAATGCAAGAATCCAACTTACTTGATTGTTCCACATGTCATGTGGCACAATGATCACATGCATATTCTTACCTGGGATCCTGGTGACAGACAGAACCGGAGGACCTGCTGATGTCCACTTGCTCATTCGTCCATTTAATAAAGGTGGCCAGCGTCTCCTGCATATACAGATATTTTTGTATTAAATTTTAAGCATTTATTTTATAGAATAACAATGGAATCAAATAATCAACATAATTTTAATCATTGTGTATATCCATGTTAAGGCATCTTGAACACTTAACAACAAATATAGAAATATCAGTTAACAATTTAAATCTTAAGAAATGTTAACCTACCTAACATGATATCTTTGCATTTTCCCACAAGCAACTTAGAAATATCTAGAAAGATTTGTTACATTTAAATATTGTTGTTGCACTTACTATTTAAACTCTTTCTTGGCATATGTAATTACTGTAATGGCAAAAACTGTGCAGAAGTACGCAAAGAATAGTGATTATATGATTACAGATTATAATCTCACATGCGTGTGTGTTTGGAGTGTATGCAGTTTCTAGCTTGAGGTGTGTGCAACTTAAGCATATTGAATTGATTTGAGGTTTTTAATTGCAATTTCTTGTGCATGATTATAGAATGTGTCTTTACTTGACTTCTTTCTCAAACCGTAGGTTTCTTATACTGACAATCTAAAGAACTAAGTATGAAGGTGCAGGATAAACCACTTACGGAGCAGCCGGAGCTGAGGGTCTGCACGCATCCAGAGTTGTCATTCTGTACACAGCAGCCGGACGCTCTCTCCAAGTCTTTGGCCTTCTGGATCAGACTGACTATCTGTGTGTCCTTACGGATGCACGGTGAGAACTTGGCCCCCAGGTGGATCAGGTCATCCTGAAAAGTGGAGGAAATGATCGTAAGCATACACAAACCTGGCATAGTTAAGGGATTTAAAAAGAAGAAAAAAGCACCCATCCTATTATTTCTGGATGTAGGATTAAGTTTCTCTGTCTTTCAACAAGTTGTAAATATGTGTTCACAATACCTCACATGTTGAATACAGGAAACAAAAATAATCTGATATTTTGATGGAAGTAACTTGCTAGAGAGTGATAACACAAGGCCAAGGGAAGGTTAGAGCTTGATAAGAGCAATAGTATGTGACAGGAAATGCAGTAAGTGATAAAGTCACAAAGTAATGAGGGTGTAACCCTGCATCAGGCGAGGCAAAAAGTGTCTGGTGTCAGACTGTGAAGTTCAAAAAAAAAAGAAAAAAAAAAAAAAAAAAGAATATCCTTTATTTATTTCCCAATCTGGCTCTGTTCATTTTAGGATAGAGCACACATCATTTTAGGGAACAGTTCACTTGGGTTTTATATATCAAGACAAATATCTAATGTGAGTGTCCATCTAGGTAGATAGTGAAAAACATAGTGTAATACAGCAGCCAAACTGAGACCAGCAAGCTACTCACAGAGCTCGGACCAATCCAGAAGTTCTCCTGTTGGATATACTTGACACTCTCATAAATGCCTTTGTTCTTCAGCACCTACAGAGGGCAACAGAATGACACAATTGGCAAATTTAAAGTCCATTGTTCAATGTTCATTTATGATTTCTCAGTGAAGGATAACAATAAAAAATACATTTTGTCTCTTAAATGCATCTTTTTGTTTGATGAATTGTATTTGCTTAGATAAAATAAAGGGATCACTTTTAAGTCGCTTTCAATATTTAATGCTCTCAGCCATGTATTGATTGAGCAGATTATGTAACTGGATCCAAACAACATTGATTGCTACACAAAAATCAATAACCAGCCACTTTGGCACTACAGATAGCAGGTTGGTTATGTCCTCTTGGTAGTAAAATGCAACTAATCATGTCAAAAAAATTCTAATTAATTCAGTATTTCACAGTAAACCCCTAAGTTTTGAGTTTCACTCACCAGTTCAGACGTAGAATGTTGTGCAAACCCCACAGGGGCAAAACCATATGTACAACAGGCCAGCAAAGTGATTACTATATGGACAAACGTGATCCAGTAGGAAAAGTAGGGCCTAAAATACACAGCAGAGAACCACTGTAAATCAGGTGAAAATCATGACTAGGCAACACATACTGTCAGTCCTGGTGTCAAACATCATATTACAGGGGAGAAAAATGTCTTGGAAGAGCATCTAGTCATTCGAGACCTGTGGCTGTGGAAGTCGTCCAGCTGCTTCTGGATGTTGCTGCTGAGGCTGCGTCGGTAGTGCCGGTTCAGCCACTTTCCAACGACGCCCATGCCGTACTGACGCTTGTGTTTATCAAATGCAAAGTGCTTAACTTGGGAGGCAATACGACCACCCCGGCGGGGGTGTTTCTTTTCGGGGGCTACTGTTGGTGTCCTGGGCTTTCGGGATATTTCCTTACTGGGGGTTGGGAGAAAGGCATGAAAGAAATGAAAAAAGGGTGAGAACGAGAGTGAGGCAAGAGTGGTGGAGGAAGCAGAAAGGGTTGGGGTGGGGGGGTGGACAGATAAAGCAGAAAAAAAAAATGAATGTGTACAAATTAAACGATTGCATATGAAATGCGATACATAAATATCTTAAGAAAACCCTAACAAATTTAAAGGAAAAAAACCTATAAACATAACGTTCTAAATGTTGTCTTTGTTATAGTCTACATACAGACGTTGTATTGACTTCAAACAGCCATAATTAGGCAGACATAGTTTGGCAGACCTTAAAATTCATTTTTAATAAAGTTATGATGATTAATATCTGGAACACGGCTTTTGTGTGTGGCAAAATAAGGATTATTGAATCACTTGCACTAAGGACTATAGGAGCCTGACACAAGTTCAGTGACTTTGTTGTGTATTTACTCACAAGCTTGGGAACTTCTGGTCAGGCTGCTCACAGGGAGCAAAAGCTGCAGACATGGGAGGTGATTCAAATACGTCATCAGCCATAGAGTACAACTCATCATGGACATCAACCTACACAGAAGAGTAATGGAAGTCACAGAGGAGGAAGAGTGCAGGAAGAAAAAAATGGAAAACAATGATTAATTAGCAGCCAGGCCTCATATGTGTTTAGACAATATGATCTACAAGGGTGGAAATACAGGACACCTGAGATGATGAGCAGCTTCTGAGTTTTATCTGTCTAACATCCCATATTCTAATAGGTTTGACATATAGAAGGTTATAGAGGGTGGTAGAAGGTTTGACAAATATATACTTATTGGAAGGAAGGAAAACAAGTATAAAGAAAGAAAAAGATAGTGGTTGCTGTAGAAAGGGAGCTGAGGAGAGATTAGAAGTGAAAGTGAAACAGATTGGTGGAGAAGTGTGACTGCTGACATACGCAGGAAGGGAAAGGAAGATTAAAAATGTCCAGCAAAGAGAGAAATTGGCTGCTGACCTTGCTGAAGAAGAGCGACTCGGACGTGTCTGCGGAGTCCACGGTGTCCTCGTCCATCCAGCTGGGCCGGACAAAGCTCCTCTTAGGGAAACTGCGACCTGTCTGAGAGCCTGCCAAGCCGCTACGGCCCTGAACAACATAAGCACCGCATAATACGTTACTTTACACATGCATAATGTTTCTTAGATCAGTTCTGCTATACTTAGAAATAAGGTAACAATAATTAAAACATTAAAAAGGTATGTTGAGAACTGTCCCTCTTCTACCTGGCTTACATCCTAACACACACAAAGGTTTCTGGTACCCCACCCACCCTCAGCAGGTTGGATGCAGCTCGGATGCTCATGCGGGCGACAGACTCCCTCTTACGCATGGGGAAGCGGCTGTACCCGGAGCGCTGGCTGGTGAAGGAGCTGAGTGAGGTGACACCCGGGGTGACAGGACCCCCCTGAGTGGTGTGGGGCGTCCTGGGGGATCGACCGTCCATCTCATCTGGGCAACGGAAGGCTCGCCCCCGTGCCAGGGGATCCACAATCTACCAAAAACAGAGATTAGGGTCAACCGGACATAGATATTTTCATCATGATATTAACATAAACTCTGCCAAACCATACTAAAAATCTGAGCGTGACACTTGAGAAAGAGTTGCTCTCTTGTATGTTTTTATGTGCCTGAGTGTGTGTGTGTGTGTGTGTGTGTGTGTGTGTGTGTGTGTGTGTGTGTGTGTGTGTGTGTGTGTGTGTGTAAGAATTGAATAAAATTCCTATCAGATGAAAATTCTTATCACTGGCCTTCCAGATTACAAGAGATGCAGAGACAAAACAAGCAGATGAGGATAGGCACAAGAAAAAAAAACAAAGAACAAAAGAAAAACTAAATACTGGAGGATGAGTAGAGCTGTCTGACATGGACTGAAGGGAGGGACATGATTCATCTGGGGCACAGATGGTCCACGTCTGTCACCGTACAGCACTCTACTTTATTAAAGCCAGACACATTTTTCCCTCTCTCCTCACAATCTCCTTCTCTTACCATTGATATTTCTTCCTGTCTCTCCAGAGAAGCCTCTCAGGGTTATAACATCAAATCACACAGGTGGGAAAATTATTACTACTATAAATTATTACTTGTTGGCTGGTTGTGAAATTGAGTGGAAACTGGAATCCTCAGTGGAAAGACCCCATGACTCAGAGCCTGCTGTGTCTCATCCAGTTTCTTTTGCTGTCAGTGTAACTTATTACCTTGGTAGGATATTTTGGTCTAATAATGCAATAGGCAACCAGGATAATAAAGATGTTTCTTTTCAACAAATTATGTTGAAGAAAACCTTAAATCAGGATGTCAATTAATGGCTGGATTAGAGTGTTAAGCCATGCAGTAACTGTATACCTCTCTTGACAATACAATACCTTGGGCATCTTGTGTGTGGCTGGTGAGTCCAGGCCCTGGTCGAAGCTGGATGCTGTCTCAGGCTCTCTATACTGGGCCTTTAGCTTGCCGTAACGCTGGCTGCAGTGGCGCAGGCTCTTCCTGTGCCATACCTGCTGCTTGGTCTCACAGTCTTCCCCAACCCCAAACCACTGGGCTGTATTCCTACAGGTACAGAAGGAAGAGGGTGGCCTCACTATCACAGAATACAATCAAATAGCATTAGTTCATGAGCTCAACCATGAGACTTTTGGGATATGTTGCTGAGAAATGCTGAGAAAATAATGGTCTGTTGTCTATTGATTAGAGGGATTCTGAATAAGGTTGTTTTTTTTTGTTGCTGAATGAACTATGGGGACTAGAACATGCACTGTTTGACTTTTTAGGGTGAATGACCTGTAGGGAACAGCACTTGCATTTCTTGTGTAATACACTTTGATGAGAGTGCTTTGCTGGTTTTTTTTCCCATGGGCTCATGACCTTGCTGACTATTTATTGTGGGTCTCTAATTAAAAAAAGCAACCTGAATTGGGAGTGACATGAACAACAATAATAAACATGAATCGAACAACAAAATCGTCATCTTACTTGCGGATGCTTTGTGAGAGCGACGTTTGTCTTCCAAACTTTGCCCTTCTGTCTCTGAATGAGAAGCCTCCATCTCCTGCTCCATCTCTGGCTCCGCTGATGCTCTCAGACACAGAACCGCTGGCTTGACCAGCCGCGCTTTTCTTCAGGGACGGTCGTAGTGGCTGACCAGAAGAAAGGAGGAATATTGTTACAGCACAGGAATTGTTTTAACGGTAAAATAATTATGAACAGTGCCCACACAGAGCGGTAAATTGAAATATTAAATAGTGTTACAATTACAGTTGAAGGAATATTACAATAACATAAATAAAGCAGCAGTAGTGGCAACAGCAGCATGGATAATTGTGAAGGTCTACAGTACTTTACCAGCCAATTAGCAGAATATAACAATTAATTAATGACTACAGAAAACACCTAAGATATAATTATTAAATCATAACACCGTTAAGAAAGTAATTAGGTAATAACTGTCATGACTGCAGGACTCTTGGTCAGTGGCAAGACTAAATGCCTGCATTGAGATATTTGGATTAAGTGCACATTTAATGTGGACAGTTGTGTTCAGTCAATATTTTGTATGGTCGGGTATTGCTAAAAGGGCCCCACTCTCTTAAACACCTACTTGTGTATGCTGTTTATAGTGTTCTTCGATTATGTGGGGTTCAGTGATTCCTGTGAGAGTCCATTATCTTAACCTGCAGTGACTCTGCAGCTGGTGCGGCTAATGGTGCTGTAATTCGGAGAGTTAATGGGGCTCGAAGCAAGCTGCAAGTGAGCCGCATGTTCAGGTTGTGGCTCAGCTTGTCGGGATAGGGGAATACACCGTTTCTGCCACCGTAGAGCCATTGAGAGAGCAAAACAATCGTCGCACATATAAATTCTAGAATCTTGGACACTTTATGAAGGATTTGTGCATTTAATTATCTCTATAGGCTTGACCGAAAAGAGCCTAGATTAACGACCTAAGTACGTGGTGTGGTAGTATATAGTCATATTTAGTGGAAGCACGAACTGAAAATAACAACAAACAAAGAATAAAACCTTGCAAAATCCCTTACCCTTCAGTTTTACAGATAATACAAATCTAAATTGAATGTGTAATGACAAGAACTGAAGTTTTCAAATTTACATGTAGTTGTTTCAGTATTAACTACAGTACCTGAAGTTGCAAAGCATTTCCAAATTTAGTATTATTTAAATGTGTCTTAGTAATGGAAAAATACCACAGTTAATGTGTGGGGCCAGTTTCTGCTTCTTCTTTTCTCTCTCATTACAAGAAAGCTCATTACAAGTTCACACTTTATTTGCATCTTTATTACACTAGTTGCTCTTTCAGGACAATTTAACTGTAGCATGCTCAATTAAACTCTGACTACCTACTACTTTGTGTTGCTGAAATGCCATCATTTCTGTTCTAGGCATGGGCTCACAGAGGGAAAATGTATGGCCTTGTGCCCAAAGACTGCAAGACAGCTGTCCAAAATGCCTCCCTGTCCAAGTAAATGGCTATTGAGAGGAACAGAGGGAGAGCATGCTACCCCAATTAACATGATTTAATCCCGTTTGAACTTTTACAAATAAAGTACTGCCCCAAGTCTTTTTGTCTTTACCACGTATATGCAAACTCTGAGTTGAATGATTAGTATGCATTGCATCTCCTTCCAAGGAGTCCATCAACCCAAGAGAGCTAAATGACTTGCATTACCTGCTGTAAGGATATGAGGGATGATAAAAGTTTTTTTTGCAATTAATACTGAACTCAAGTTTCCATTTTAACAGCATGTTTTTATCAAAATTCAACCTTCTGATGCTCTAATTCAGTGGTTCTCTTTTTTTTTTTCCAATAATGTACCGCCTTTGAAATATTACTAGTACTCCCTGAACTGTGCAAAAAAAAGTTGGTAAAAAAAAACCTATATAAAAGAGGAACAATACAACTCTGCAGCTGTTTAAGCTAAACAACAACCATGTAACTGAAAAACACTTAAGTGCTAGCACACATTTTGAATGTTTAGAATCCATCACTAAATTTGTTTGTTTTATAATTATTTTAGGAAATAATCCCAATACTTTGGAAATAATATTTCCAAGGTACCCCTAGGGGTACTAGAACTGCCATTTGAGAAACACTGCTCTAACTCTTTCTTGTGTTAAGTTTTTTGAGTTACTAATTGATTTGAAACTTAAATAAATTGTCTGGTGACTGAATAATCGACTAACAGCCAAGGGTCCTTTCTACACGTTTTATCAATTCAACACGCATGGTCTAGTGCTTAACATCAGCACTATAAGAGGATGTAGTCGTCATTGTGAGAACACATCTTCTTAGGGCGTTTTCACACCAACAGCCTTTAGTTCGGTTGAATCGAACTAGAGTTGGTTTGCCCTGCTGGTGCGGTTCGTTTGGGCAGGTGAGAACGTGGCAATCGAACTCTGGTGCGCACTAAAAGTGAACCAAACAAGCGTACCAAGACCTGCTTGAAGAGGTGGTCTCGTACGCTTTCAATCGAACTCTGGAGCGGTTCGTTTGTAGTGAGAACGTGATCCATACTCGAAGCGCACCAACTATATGTACTCCGTAAGTCTGAGCTAATGTCTCCTGTAGTCAGGTGTGTTTAGCAATCTGCGATGCAGCAGAGCAGAAAACTGTAGCAGCTTGCAGTGTTTCCATCACAGAAATAGACTGCAGTTAAGCTTGCCGTCCGTCACTCGTATCTCCGTGGTCAAACCAGCTGCCGCTAAAATTGGAGACAGACGCCGGCAGAGCAGAGCGAAGTCTCGGTGACCAGAGCAGACGTAGTAACGTCTCTTGCGAAACAATGTCTGATCATTTTAATGAAATGAGCTGGTTTGACCACTAGACCAGAACACAGGACTTTCTTCCTGTATTTACTTTCTTGCTCCCGCCCCCAGACATATCCGACCAACAAGAAGGCTGGACGTTCTTGCATGATTTGTAATGACGCATTTTGGTACGCTTGGATTTTTCCAGGTGTGAAACCAAACCAAACCAAACCGACCGAGGGCAAATCGCTCCAAGTTTACTAACTCACCAACTGATTTGGACCAAAGCAAACGAACTACAGGTGTGAAAACGCCCTTAGAGACAATCTGTCCAAGAGGCCAGGCAGTGAAAGACAGGGTCAGGTCAAAACACTCAGCCTACCTGTTTTGCAGGGCCGTGGGACATATTCTCCTCAGGCGGAGGGATGGCTATTACAAGGCTGGGCGGCTTCTTGCTCTTTAGACGACTATCTGGTTGACCTCCGCTTGGAGGAGGCTCCTCCCCCCCCTGTGATGCCATCCTGTCAGAGTGCTGGAGATGAGAAAATGTAATTAAAAAACACAATTATAACATTTAATGTCACATAAGATCGGTTTACACAATTATTATACTAGAATGCTGCTGTGAGACAGAAAGAAAAGATTTACATAACCAAACATTTTTTTTTTATAATAACTAGATTGCACATGCCCTTTCCAATTCCAGCCACTTTTTTTACACCAATTATCACAACAGCACATGTGAGCTAGGTGAGCTATAAGCAGCTGGGCTGCGAGATAAGATTAGTGGAAGATATGCAGATGTTTTATATTAGTAAGGCACAAATATTCTGTAATGAGATTGCATGTAATCTCTTGTAACCTTTCTTCTAAACAGGATTACTGTTAGTTTTGTTGACAGATAATATGACAAGATGTTTATAAACAACCACTTTTTCGAAGATAAGAAAAAAATTGTGACTAATGTCTATACTTATGATGATGATGATGATGATGATGATGATAGCAAATTATATTAAATACTTCTGCAAAGAAATATGAACTCACTAGTATGGTACTTCTAAAACATGTAGCCTATCTTTACTAGTAAATGCATTGTTGATATGGTATATGTAATACTATGCCTTCATGTGAACTGGATCTCTGGGGCAGGGTGAACATATTCAACTAAGCTTAATACTCATCTAACAAGAAATAACAGCTATTATAAACAGCACCAAATGCTCAGATTTAGAAACTGTGTATCAAGTCTTTCTTGTGGCACATTTGTGCATTGCAGAGGACCCACCCTTTTCCTTTATGGCCCCAACAATAACTCAAAAACTATTACAGTCTATCCAAACAAACAGGTTCTTTAGCAGCAGCTGGCTCTCCTCCAGTTCATTCTGCTAAAAAAACAAATCATTGCCAACATCCCCTGCTTTTTGATTATCTTCATAGGCAATTTCTTAAGTGATTCTTAAAAGGCTCTGCATTCACTTCCAGCAGATGAGAAATGGTGTTATATCAAGGATAGCGATCGTGTCTTGCTACACAGCGCTTAGGTCATTGATTTAAGTTAATTTAATTATAAGGGTAGCAGCGGGAGGAAAGGAAGGGGATGTGTCTGTCGGAATGTTTCACTGTGAATATGTGCCTAGAAAAATGAATAAACAAACAAAAAGGTACACCAATAATTAAACAATATTACATTTATGTCATTACATTTGAGAAATGTATTTAATTTAGAAAGTGTCATGTAATGATTTATTTGCCTGTGAAAATAGTGAGGTTCCTAACCCTGAGACCTGGAGTGGCCCGCGATATAGATATGTGTATGACATTTGTAATTTAATATTGTAGTAGAGCAGAGGTTATCATGATATAGTACATTTTCATTCGAGAAACCGTGATTGATAAAATGACCAGGTGCACATGTATTTCTTTGTCTGATCCAGTGAATAAAATACATGACAAATCAACGAACTCCTTCTCATTGGTGCAAAAATTATGTAATTATAATGCCAAAAGGAGTCCTGCTCATGATTTGCAGAATTGCCCACAGAGCGATATTAAAAAGTGAGAGCCACCTTGGCATAAACCGCACAGAAAAATCTCTCTACTGACTGACCGTTTCATATTATACAGGGCTCAACGCTAGCTTTTTAAAGTGGTTGCTGGCTTGGCAACCAGGCATCAGCTTTTGGTTGCCGAAATTGACATTACGGTTGCCATGTTTTAAACTGCCTGTATTTGGAGCAATTCATTTCTTATGTAACTAGCTATACCGTAAATGCGTAATTAGGTGGCACGGAAATCCGCGTTGCTATTCCGTCCGGTAGATACCGGGCACCAGTGCCATATTAGTACCGGATTTTAACATGCGCCATTAACGTGAACAGAAAATTGCGTTGCCTGTATCTTTTCACGGCAAGCGTGCGTGTGTGGAAAGCGGTCGACCAACAGCTGAAATGTTGTGTTGCGCACGGACGTAGTGTTTTAAACTTTACGGACACAACCAAATAAAATATTGACTTCTTTTGAAATACGATTTACCAGTTTTGATTTGTTTTTATATTGACTCAATCTGGTTGCCAAGGGCAACCAGGCAACCGTTACTGTCGAGCCCTGATATATAGTGTCACAGTACTGTCAAGCCCAACCAGAGACTTAAAAAATAAATAAATTGAATTTCAAATTCAAAATAAAGTCAGCTTCAATTTAGCTGACTAACTCAATCAGAAATCGATTCTCCAGCACCTAAAGTACTTAACTTGGACCACTAATGAAAAAGCAACTGATACACCAGCTGTTAAGCTGTTGGGAGTGACACCCGATGACATCAGATGACAGCGATCAATAGTGCTCTCAAATCATCATGCATCCTCCACAGGGTGGGAAATTAGCACCCGCCACCAGCCAATGGCGGGTGACTTTGCCTTGTATACCAGCCACAGTGGCGGGTGGATTGTAAAACGTTCCTTGTAACGGATTGGACAGCTTTTGTCAAAGAATGCTGTTGCTAAGAAACAATGCACAATGCTTATAGGAGTCGCGTTACGTTACTGCTAATGAATGCCCAACATTTCCGGATTTTGCTGCTTCATAATAAAAACATTCAAATACCAAAATAAGGACTTTTATTGTGAAGAACTTATAGGAAATTAAACCGTTCACAGCCGGGGCTTTGACCACGCATATTTCCGTCAACTCCAGACTTTTGTCCAGTAGTTTTCAGCGCTAGTCCGTGACACCATGTAGCTGAGCTGAGGTACAGACGAAACGAAAATTATCGGTTAAAAACATGTGGCGACATATCCCCGGTGTTAAGAGGCCCACCACGGAGTCAGCATTAGCTATGAATGTACTCTGTTAAGGGCGAAGTAAAGAAAAAGAGAAGGTAGCCTACTTTTTGAACAAGTGCCGCACTGACAAAACGTACAGCAAAAAACCATGCAAAACATTTCAGACCGTCCTGCCAACCTGTATTAAACATCAGTGTACGCTGTAACGATTTTTCAGTCACTGAAAGCTGCTGCTGTTTTAATCCTGTCGGCCTCTCTGCTGCTCAGTTCCACACACACCCACCCACACACCCACACACACCCACACCCACCAATTTATTTTTAAAGAACTATACAAAAAAGCAACTTTCACTGTCTCTCGCAACTTCATTGCAACAAAAATCCAAAAGACATCGCAACTTTTAATCGCAATTTTTTACAAAAGCTCCCGCAAAATCAGGCATTTTGGGCCGCAACAATCTCAAAAAAAGGCTGCGAAATCCTGGAGGGACTGTTTAATGCTATGTTACTGAGAGATGAGTCAATATTCTTTTTGTTCATTAAACATGTAGGCCTACAATTACTGTAGAACATGACCAAACACAATTTTACCATGGTCTCGCAGGCTTTTTTTTCACTTCACCTTTTATTTGCCTATATTAATAAAATATGTATTAATAATAAAAAATAATGTATTGAAGCAATTCAAAATATGCTAGTGCACTTTTTATAAATTTGAATTCTGGAAAAAGTGGCTGGTAAAAAATATAAGTTGCTGGTAAAATTGGGCATCCACCAGCCACAGTTAATTTCCCACCCTGATCCTCCAGGTGGTTGGTAATTCATTTCCTTTCCTCGGCTTTAACTGAAAACAGCCTTGCAATCATTTTTATTGATTGCATATAATAATGGTGATCTAGTAGTTGAAGCTTCTTCTACTTCTACAGTCATAAGTTGCTCTGCAAGATATCATCAGTTTATGACTGAAACACATTTAACACCCAACTATTGAAAAAAGAATACTTATGTCAGTACCAGTAGGATGACTCCTATCAAGATCACTATATCTTACAGTCAGTGTTTACAAACACAATCACGTGTGTGTGTGTGTGTGTGTGTGTGTGTGTGTGTGTGTGTGTGTGTGTGTGTGTGTGTGTGTGTGTGTGCATATGCTGCACAAATAACACAGAAATCACATCTGCAGATTCATAACCAGTCCGTCGGTCTGCTCAGGGACCTAATAATATTCTTAAACTTACTTATCTCTGTCTCCCAGTCTTTACCAATCACAGCCAAAAGCGAAACAACCAGCCAGTCTATTCCTGGAGCTCAGAACGTCTCGTAGCATTGCACAAAATTTTCTGAGAAATCAAAGGCAATAGAAGACATAAATCTATAATGACAAGCCTTGGCCAACACATCCATTATGTCATTATGGTCTTGAAAGCCTTGAAGTTGTCCTGGAGTTGTGGTTTATAAAATCAATACGAGACCCTGGGTGTCTGCGGCAGGAATGGCAGCAGCAGGGAAATCTGACACCACCTCAGTCAATAGCCTAGTTTCCACTACAGAGCCAAGACACACAGGGATTTTACATATTGTTCATTTGCCCCCAGCCCCCCCCAAAACAGCATTTTTATAATGTCTTTATGCTAATAGGGGTGCATATTTCAATTTTGCCAACAGTGGTTTGAATGTGTGATGAATATTCCAAGCTTGGCCAGAAAGCCAGATTCAGTCCTCTTGAAACAGAAAGAAGGCTACTGGCGATCTAGCCTGTGGTTTAGTGGAGTAGTGGGTAGGGGCTGGAACCCATCCACTTAGATAATGAATTAGCTAGGAATTTGGCTAATGGACAGAGTGCTCAAGAGGTGGGGAGACTGCTGCTGACAACAGTCTATCAGGCAGTTGATAGGATCCACATAACTAATGGGAATGAACAACAAATTGTATTCTCCAGAGGAAAGATAACAGAATTAGAAACCTAACCCTAACCACTAGAGATGTACCGATAGACTGGCCGGTGACCGGAATTGGCCGGTTTTCCCATGCTCGGCCATGACCGGCAGGTCAGTCTGACATATGCCGATTTCATGCCGGTCAATGCTACAATTAACTGACAACATAAGTTATACGAGTTACAGTTCTCAAGGACACACGCGCACACACACACACACACACACACACACACACACACACACACACACACACACACCGCAGTCTCTCTTTCCTTTCTCTCAACTTTTCCGGCGTGTGTCGCGCGTACCCGTGTCTGCGCTATTCTTGAACATGTAGGGAACCTCGTGAATTAACCTGCAACATGTCAGCTGTTTGGAAATTCTTCAGCGTGTGTGCAGAAGATAACAAGTTTGCAATATGCAACACCTGCAAGGAAAAAGTAGGGCGTGGAGGGACGACACCAAAAACCAAAATCACATTTTTTTTAGTTGGATATTGGATGTGAAAAGAAGGAAATGGTTCTAACATTGCACTTTAGATGTGTGTGAATTTCCCACACCAGGAGTAATTTATATAGTGATCCATTATCTGTTCAAAAAATTTTCTATGCTCTGTGCAAAATGTTCTATTAAAGAAAAGATAGAAAATAAATATTTGTGTGTGCTGTAAAGTGGTTAGAAAAAATGAAATCGGAATTGGCTAAAATCGATATTGGCTGGCCTAACTCAATGAAAATCTGAATCGGCCTACAAAGTTGTAATCAGTACATCTCTACTAACCACATTTAGCAAGCAGCACCTTATTGTGTGACCTGGAGCAGTTTTAAGAGAGGTGGACAATTATTTACGTCACGTAAATGTGCCTGCATCCTGTCTTATCTGCAAGGAGAAAGTTGCCATTCTGTAGGAACAAAGTCTCAAGTTGCATTACTCTACTCAACATACACAGCTAGGTAAGACGAAAAAGGAGAGAAAGATGAGTAGCTTAGAGTGTATATTGTTAAAATGTATTGTTGAAAAACAATCAAAAGAAATAGAGTTTGTTTTTTTCAGTGTTTGAGCAGCCCCCCAAGGAGAGAACAAAGTGGCCAGTGGCCTCCAGGAAATTGAGGTTGAGACCCCTGATATAGAACATAATTATCAAATATTCAATAAACAGCATGCAACTCCATCATGAGTGAGTGTGTATAAATAGTATCTACAGTAATAATTCTACAGTAGGCTAGTTATTGCTGAACTACTTATATTTAGATTTGCTTATTAACATAAGCAGTGTTAACAAATGAGACAAAAATTATTAGAAGGCTCCACAACACAACCGACAATGACACACCGGTGTTTAGCAGCAAACCTGTCCTGACTGTTGATGCCACCAACAGGAAAGATATCTTAAGAATAAGTTCAGTTATTTTTAATGAGTCCATGACCGTGATTTACCCCAGCTGTGTCTAGGAATGTTAGTACGTCAGCAAGCAGCAGCACCATAAGGGCACGTTGGCCAAATAAACATCTCTCTCTCTCTCTCTCTCTCTCTCTCTCTCTCTCTCTCTCTCTCTCTCTCTCTCTCTCTCTCTCTCTCTCTCTCTCTCTCTCTCTCTCTCTCTCTCTCTCTCTCTCTCTCTCTCTCTCTCTCTCTCTCTCTCTCTCTCTCTCTCTCTCTCTCTCTCTCTCTCTCTCTCTCTCTCTCTCTCTCTCTCTCTCTCTCTCTCTAGCAAGGAAGGGGCATATCCACAATGACATCATCCATAGCTAATGTCATCACGTGACACGGAAAGGACAATTTCCACCAAGTGCCTTTTGAGCGTCTGACAATGCACTTGGTTCAACTAAACACTTCATCACTGACCATTAATCAGGGGGACGTATTGTCAGTGTGTGTCCCTTGTGTTTGGTGAAATCACGTGTTCCTCTGAGAGTGTCACCATGGTTCAGTCTCTTCCCCCCTGGGAGAGGCTTGCCTGGGGAATGTGTTTGTTAGTATTCCCGTTTTACTGACGCTCAAAGCAGTGGTATGCGCTGTGAACCTTGCAATTGCAGTCAGGACAATGTGTCATAACCAGCATGTATGGCTGTAAGGAAGATATCTTGTTTCATTTTCTGCCGCACTCACTCTGCGCAGCATAGCAGTTGACCAACTTCATATGGGCCAAGCACACTTAGGTTGTGTTCACACAACCTGCAGCGTTCTGTAGGCGGTCCGAGAAAAACGTAAGTCTTTCCATTAATTTTAAATGGGGGTAGTGGGTTTAGTCTGCGATGGTGACAGATTTAACTGTTGGTGAAATGGAACCAGACGTCACCCTGCAGTGGCCACTGTGTGTGTTCATGTACTTTCCCCTTAAAAACATACTACTGTGTGTTGTCACGTGACTCCGCCCCGTCCAGTCTGAGGCATGGAAGCAACATGAAGGAGAACTCAAACACTGAGAAACAGGAGCAGCTTGTACAAAAGAAAAGCGCAGTGTCAGTCGTTTGGACACATTTTGGCTTCAGTAAAGACGACACTGATGTATTAAGTTTATAATATATACAAATATACCAAGGATACAAGTGGGATTTTCCACGCTTGGCTATATGCTTATTAACATGAGCTTAAATGTGCTGGTATTGTTTGACAATTAACAAAGTTATAATAGTGCAGTGTTTTCCTTAGCTTTGTGGAAGACTTAGGCGCACAAATTTGGTGGGGTATCAAGGCGTCCTTCCTTAAGAAAATGCACATTTTTCCCTTTGTGGTAGTTTTTTGTCTCTTTTTCACATCATTTTGGACCGTATATAAATAAATACCCCTCAAAAAGCTTAAAGACAAAACTTAAAGCTAAAGAAGTCCAATTACAATCATTAGATCTGATGTAAGTCTTTTAGTTACATTCAGTCGGCTTAGGCCGGCTACACACTGGCTGCGTGGCATGAGCGTGTCCGCTGCGTGGCGTGACCCTTTATATTTCGGCTCCCATGTTAACAGGTTAGAGCTTACACACTGCCTGCGTGACACGCATGTCTCAGGAGCGGCTCGAGTCGCGCCGAAAACGCGTGCATGCTAGAAATAGAACCAACATCTTTTTTTCACGCGACACGCAAGCGTATTGGAAGCGTTTCCAGGCAAAATAGAATAGGAAAAGATGTTTATATGTCATTTTGACATGAATACATATTAATAAAGGACATGTTGATGTTTGAAAGTCTCTAGGTTTTGATATAAATGCAGATATAAATGTAATAAAAAAATTTTTTTTAAAAAAGGTGCTGCCCAAAACTGCTCGGGTGCTGCACCTAAACCTTATAAAAAGGGAGGAAAAACCCTGATAGTGTAGAAACACATGCTGACTGTAAAACACCCAGATATAATGAGTAGGTAGAACTACAGTCCCTCATACTTTTAGTTTATAGTATAAAAACATCAACTATGCCTACTTCGAAAGCAACCTAACAGTTTCACCCGCTGTATATTTTTGCCATTCTTCTCACATCTGAGCCAAGGGAATTGTTGAGAAACTACACAATGCGCCTCCACAGAAAAGCTCAAAGCTTGTTGATGATGCTTACTGTGTGGAGAAAAGAGTGAGTCTCACTGAACTAAAGTGTTGTGTGTGCCAAGCTATGCCTTTTTTCGCACTTTTCCATTTTAAGCTTTTACATGGCTCGCCAGAGCAACTTGTTGTAGGCCAGAAAGCTTCAAATCTACTAATCTCAACATAACTGTGTGCTATACGCAGTCTGATGCTATTTTCCTATTCTTTTTTTCTTCTTTTTAGGGCATTCATTATACAGCTGCTGGAGAGTGACAGGAAAGGGAAGAGAGGAACAGAGAGGGGACGACACGCAGCTAAATCAAACCCAGGCCGCTGCCAAGGACTCAGCCTGCATGGGGCGCACACTTTATCAGGTGAGCTAGGAGGTCGCCCCACACTGATACAATTCAACACTGAATGAGTCATTTTGAGGTTAGCATTATGAACAAGTCTATAATCTTACTATGCATGTCCGCGGAAATAGCTGTTTTGGCCGGTGATGTAATTGGAGTTTTTCTGAAGCTCTTGGAGGCTAAAAGAGGAACTGGCCTTCAGAAAACTGCGTCATCCCTTCTTCTTCTTCTTCTTAATATTCACAAAGTCTTACCTTGTAGATCCCTACAAGGACATATACAAAAGCATGTGTAACTGTAAGCTGTTCACCTTGTTTATTCAAACTATTTAAACATGTGTACCATAAACCTCTAACTGGATTAATTTGTATGAAGTGTTTTAAATGCTTTGAGCGTTGTAAATGTCTCTCAGGGTTTCCCCCAGTGTATTGCAAGGGGTTAAATGTATTTTTAAGACGTTTTTTAAAGCACAGTTACAGTGGGGTGGCTCGGTCATAGTCATATTTTCAAATCTCCATTTGGCTTTTAGCACTGACTTAATGTAGGGCTCTATAGAATCTGTCTTATAGCTTTTTTAAATTCTCAATTTTGCAATTTTGTCCATGATTCTGTTATCACTGAAACTATTGGGCTCTACATTAATATTGCCATCAGTCTGTGACTGGCCCCAGCCGGGCCCTTGTCGAAAAAAAACAAGACACTTGCCACCGGGCCTAACAACTTTTCTGGGGGAAACTCTGTCTCTCAAAACACCAGGAGAGCACATTTATCCATGGATAAGATGCGAGATAACTTCACACATGAATTACTCCGTGGCTTACAGAACAGGTGTGATTAGAATTATAAAGCCTCAGTGCAATGAGGAGTGGGAGATAAATATTTGTGGGAATTATAAAATGTTTCATTATTAAGACTATGGACAGCATTGAGGGTTAACATGAGTACAAGTAAAGATGTTCAGACAATGTTCGCATCCTCACACAGTCTGTGTCTCTCACAGCCAGTAAGTGTGTGAACAACTGTGTCAAGTGCTAATTTGTATGTGGGAGTTGACCACACTAACAGTGTGATCTAGAATAGTAACATGCGGAGATATTGTGTATACCCTTCCAGTCAGTTTCTCTTTCTCATTGAAAATGGCATAGATGTTGAATCATCTGATTAGACACCTGTAGAAAACAACTTGTCAAAAGCCCTATTCGCACAGGACTGGTATTACCGGGGACACTGATTTTACTGACATTACCTCCCGGAAAACATCAACAATCATTTATAATTGCCAACGGCAATAGTCATCTCAACCCTAAATCACGAAATGCTGATTCGCACAACTGTAACTATGAAATTAAAGGATGTTTTTCTGCCTTGTCATCTTTACTAGTTAACAGTTAGCTAACTACAGAGTACAGGCTGAGAAAATAGCTCAAAGGCTACAACAGGTGTTCTGTCAATATGTGCTCCCTATCGGGATGTGCTACTTAGAAGTTCTGCACATGCGTGGTAGCATTATTTGATTGGGGATTTGGTATATCAAAAAACGTTGCTACCCTACCCCTGAAATCTTAAATAAAGACATTATAATAGCGTATCAAAATATGCTCCAGTTAACTATTCAAATATGAAGCCATGCAAATAGCAACTCATTTTCTTTCCTGTTTCCTAGAGGTGTGACGAGATCTCGCGATATTAAAATGTGACGATATTTTTCGTCGAGGTGAAAAAGTGTCTCGCGATATCAGTACACAAGTGCAGACCAGCAGCCAGTATGGAGTCTGGCTTTGACCTTGAAATTAGCATAGAAGATTAAACTTTTGCAGAGCGATCGCGGAGTTGCACTTGAAAAAAAACTGCCCGTGTAACCAAGCGTTGGAAACTTTAGAGCAGGGGTCACCAACCTTTTTGAAACTGAGAGCTACTTCATGGGTACTGAGTCATACGAAGGGCTACCAGTTTGATACACTCTTCTGAAATAATCTTCGTAACATACATATAACAGCCTGAATGCAGAATGTTTGCAGTTCTGTAGTTTGGCTGATTATTGACTCCTCCTGTAAGGTTAATTATTGTTCCAATAAGGTAGAATGAGTTTTAAAGGAGCTGGCAGCTTGTGCGTGCTTTGAAAGTAAAATGGTAATATAAAGACTAATGTAACTAATTACTTTTGATTCTAACTAATATTATTACTTTAAGGAGTAATATAAAGAGTAACATATTACACATCCTGCCCAACACTGCTCGTCACACCCCTATTGTTTCCATGTTTAACAAACTGAGTTTTCCTAATAAAGCCACTCCGTCTCAACAAACTGAGCTGTTGGACAAGTCCCATGCTGTAAATGGAAGACCAGAAAGGACTGTGTGTGAAAGAGCTTTAAACGGACAGGGGCCGGCAGTCAGCTGGCACAATGCCTTAAAAATGAAGAGGAAAACTCTGCTTTAACAAGACCTTTTTAAAGACAATCAAAACCTTTGATGGCAGCAATGAAATGACATCCTCTTGATAAACTTCCTATACGTTAGGTGGACAACACGTTTGGTTTGGTCTGCCTGCACTCTTGCGGTACCGTGTGTGGGGTTCAAACTGATCATGACTAAGCAGCCAGTCATTATGCCAGCAGAAGATTAATCAGTTGAATGCTACTGAAGGTGGGGGAGTCAGAGAGCGCGGGAGTTTCAGTGGTAGTGTCTGTGTGTGTGTGTGATTGTGTGTGTGTGTGTGTGTGTTTTTTTCCAAACAGTCAGAGCAACAATCGAAACTGCCCCCTCATTTTTCACTTCCAACCACAAGATGTCTTGATGAGGAGTCTCTAAACAAAACCTTGGTTCTTTACCATTATCCATATTTGGCTGATAATAGCACTTTGGTGCCTCAAACAAATCAATAGTTCCATTTTAAAACTATTAGAAGACTATCGAGGTATCTTGTTTGAAAAGGACCTCGGCTTCAACCTAATCATTCCAGAGACCAACACATTTCAACTATTTTCTGCATGTGTCTGCATGCCCAAACCCGCATAACAGCGAGCTACTATGCAATACCAAACAGCCTTGGTCTCAGTCCAAGAGTTCCTCACAATCCTCAAGATGTGACCTAAATGACTAGTATTAATACAGCGTGCATTCTGTACATATAAAAGGTATTGCTACCCTATCGTGTTTTTCTCTCCATCATTGGTGCAACAAGTGCGTGCATGTGTTTATGTTGCAATGTGTCACCCAAAACAGCTAACTTCTAAAGGGGTTTGTCATACATTTTGTCTACTCGTGAATTTTGCAAGAAATGGAAAAGGAAAATGAGCAGTTTCAGTGCCACAATAAATGTAAATAGTGGATACACAACCTACCCTCTGCACCACTAGTAGCTTTCCAGCAAAGCTACAGTTTTCACAGAAATCCTTTTAAGGTTTATGAGTCTTTGGGTTTCAAAGCATTTCCGGTGTGTCCCAAGATGTGTCATGCACCGTGGAATGACGGTTGGCATGGGAGCAAGGTGCTTTTTTCTCCACTGGCCAAATGGCTAGTAAATGTTTAAATTTTACCAGCCACCCAATAGATTACAATTGTTTTTTGGTTGGTGAGTGAAGCAAATCTACTAGCCATTTGCACATTTAACAGCATTTGGCTGGTAAATGGTGCTAATATTCCAACAGCCGAGCCAGCAGCTCGATACTCCTCCTATACTGTTACTAAAGTGGGTTGTTATTATAAAAAGGAGAAAGGCACACTGTTTGGGGTGTGTTATGGAAATGTGATCTTATCTGAAAACAGATAAGATCATGGAAGGAAAGCCCCAAGAGGGAAGTAATGGCAGGATGTAACTGTGACACTGACAGATTGGAATACCCTGAAAAGCCAAGGGGTTTCCAAACTACAAACTATAGGAGCAGTGAAATTAGATATTCTTCAGGCACCACATTCTTCTTAGATAAAAAGAACTGTGGTACAGTGTTGATGGGGAGGTAACAATGAAGAAACGGAAACATCTGATGTAGGGCTGCACAATATATCGGGTTTTTTTTTATTGTCATCGCAAGATCAACTGACGCAATAAAACATATTGCGAAAGGCTGCGACATATCAAGGAAGACACTCAGAGATCCTTTGTGTTAGTTGAAAGAAAATATCAGCAGAAAACTGCACTTTAAAATGTAATTGTCATTCTTTTTTAGTGGTGCCTTTTATGTTCAATTCAATGTTCAATTTCTTCAATAAAATAGTGTTGGAAATGATTTCCTTTCATTTATTTTAAATTCAACAAGCAATTTGTTGTATTTTAGCAGAATACTGAAAGCAGGAGAAAGGCAGAACTGAGTACAGTTTAATATCGTTATCGTGATATTTGGGGCTGTCCCTAACAATTATTTTTGTCATTGATTAATCGATCTAATCTTTTTTACGATTAGTAGATTAATCTAACAATTAATTTGCATATTAACTAATAGAGATTTTTGAACTGAACTTTGGAGAATCAGTACTTAAGTACTTGACATAAAACTTAAAATGGCTATGACATGGATTTATTTCATCACTGGAGTAATATGCAGTTAAGATAATAACTGGCAAATGTATTTTTGCATCCGTGTGGGGCAAGGAAAATAATTAAAACGCAGGGCTCCAAGTGGCCTGACGTTTATACATGCGCGCTGTATAAACATGTACATGTGCGTCGATCTCTTTAATAGCCGGGCCGGCATGTGTGTGTGTATGGCGAGTGTGTGGTAGAACGAGTGAGAAGGTGATTAGCTTCGGAGCGAGTACCACTGATGACGACCGATGTGTGCATACATACAGTAACTTTAGATCATGTAGCGGGTTCATTTTAACTGTTCACAAGAAGCAGTTACCTGAAAAATGAACTTTAATGTTGAAACTGATCTGTATGCATTAACACTGCCTTTGACTTTGTCTTAATGTTTCCCATGATGTATTATCTTATAAGACATTCAATGGCAGTGTGTGACTGGCACCTTCACTCTTCACCTCCATTAGTGTCGAGAGTAACTAGAATAAAAGACTGCTCTCGCTGTAGAACAAAACAATGAAAAAAGTAAATATAAGACAAACACCACAGTAGTGCTGTGATAATTATTACAATGATAATTTTGTCCACATCGCCCACCTTAGTAGCTACTAGGGCTGTCAAATGATTAATTTTTTAATGAATCGCTGTTTTCTATAGTTAATCGCGATTAATCGCATGTTTTATCACATGATTAAAATTCTATTATTTTGCATTTCAGAACTGTTTTTAAGTACATATTAACAATGGAAAGCAATTTTTTACCAGTGTATCTTGATTGGGAATCAAATGAATGCAAAGAAAGTTACTTTATGAACTTGATTTTAAGATTTGTATTTGTTTATTATTTATTTATTTACTGTAAACAAAAGAAAACTGTGTGAATCTAGTCACACATTTGAATCTAGAGTCAATATAGTGTGCAGTAACTCACTCAGTAACTAAATAATTTTGATTACTCACTGATGTCCAGTGATCACCTTGCATCACTTTGCAGCAGTTCCAGTTGGGCTGCTTTCTCCGTGTCGTACAGGCTGTGTATGCGTTAAACTACTGTCCCCCTCGACGGCAACGAGACAGGTCAGAACATGCCAACCGTAGTCTTTAAGACCCGAATCCTCTACGATGCTGACAGGTCTGCAGTTAGTTGCCACCCATTTTGCAAGAGCTGTAAAAAATTTTTGGGGATTTGGTTTCATCAACAGGTGGGCGAGTAGCCCTCTCCAAAATAGTGCTTTGCCTGAGCCTGCTAGCATCAACCTGAGTCACGTTAACTGTACTACTATGCTGAGCTCGTAGGTGGTAGCTCAAGCTTGACGTGCTTCGGTGATATTTTAATTCGGCTTTACACAACGTGCATATGGCTTTCGACTTCTGAGTCGTCCGGGAGTTTTGGAAAATAAAAAGCGCCATTCAGAGTTGTGTTGCTGCTGTCTTTCTCCATCATGCCTGCAGCCTGCAGCAGCAGGATGTGTACGAGGAAGTATGGCAAAGTGCGGCCAAGGGTCAAAATAGTAGCCTGTTAGGCACAACGCGAAGCTGAGTGAAGTGAAAATAAATGGTGGCATGCGATTAAAAAAAATGAACGTGTTATGCTCGGCCCTTAATCGCATCGCGATTAACGCGTTAATGCTGACAGCCCTAGTAGCTACTTTGTGAGTAATTTCGGTATTGATCACATGTTGGTATAGGAAGTATCTACAAGTCAGTGGTGGTTGAAAACATTTCTAGTGGGGAAAAAAGTACTCTGGCACCTGAACTTACTGTACCACACTGTAACCAACCACAACCCATCATCCAAAACACCTGCAATAACTGGTAGCAAGAGTTTCAACCACAAACACATTTTCACCCAGTTTAAACTAGGGCTGTGCTCGATTGAAGAAATTCTTAGTCGACTAACACTCATTCAATTGTATCGACTAATCGATTAGTTGATTTAATGGAGAGATCTGTAAATCTGAGTTTCTCCGCAAAGAGTCATGCAAAAGCACCACTTTAATTCTTGTGTTTGCCAGAGATGTGCTCATACATTTCTTGGAAATAAGTCATTCAGCATGAAAAAAAGCATAAAACATGACTAATCGACTAAAGAAATCTAAGTTGACTACCACCAAAACGACCGATTAGTCGACTAATCAACTAAGAGGGAGCAGCCCTAGTTTAAACACTGTTTAGTGACTGACAATTTCAATGATATAGTGAGTTTGCTAAACAGCTTTTTTCATTTTTATGTTAAGGTCTCCTACACAAATTTCTGAGACAGACCAAGATCTGATAACGTTTACCTCAGACACTTCTAAGAACTGCTAGTAGACAAAACTGGTAGCTACAGAAATATGTAACTCTCTGCAGGAGGTGGAGAGGCAACTGTGAGAACTGTGACACAACAGCAGCAATTTAATGACTGACTGTACTGTCTAGGCTATAGTTTAGTCATCACCACTGTGTAAATATTGTTTTTTAAAGATAAGCTAACCTACACCAGAATTGAAAAAAAAACATCTCATTCTTTCTATTAGCTAGGTAACTTGACAAAATGTGGTTTATTTTCGTCATAATTCAGATGAAAATGAGTTTCAGATACGGTCATTCGACGTTAAACACACCCTCCTGCATTCTTTGACAAATGGGAGGGGTGCAACAACAAATGAATTGTCGGCACATGGCGACTATAGCTAATTAACTTCACAGGGATAACTGAATGACATTTGAGGAATACTATTCGTATGCATTTGTCCCGGCGGGTAACGTTAGAGCAACAAAGGGCTTGTCGAGGCACGCTTTCAGCGGCTCGTCTAAGCTAACATTTGTTTTTTGTCCTTTAAAATAAGCGTTGGTTCCCACCTTATGTTGAAAGTTGCTTTAACATTAATTCGAGTACTTATGCACGGTCATTGAGATATTTAATGTTTTCATTTTAAAAACTCGATAATGACCGTTGACTCAAGTTAACGTTAACTTTTAACGGCTTTAACGTTCCAAAAACAATCGTAAAGTGTACAGAGTCTTGTTCCACTCACCTCCAAGACGAAACAACGGGGTATTGTTCATTAGCAGAGGGTATATGTCCGAGATGAAACGATACTGTAAGCTACTGTCCGCCAGTGTGTCACTACTTCCCTCTTTCTCTCTTCCAACAACAACTGCAGTTCCACGGAGGAGCAGGGGGTGGAGTCACAACTTGTAGTATCCACAGAGTTGACGAGCTAGGCCAGGTCCAACCCTCCACCAGCGGGCCGCGTGTGGAAACTACATAGCAAGAGCCTACACTAATAGTGATTAACTCCTGCACAGCATACTTCGCTGCACGTTGGTGTTAAGTTCATGCAGTCGATACATTAGTGGTTTACATCTTAAAACCTTAATAGCTAGTGCCCATATAGTTTTGTTTTTATTACTATGCAACTTTAAGCAATTCTCTAGAAAGAAATTACCTTGTATGCACAGCAGGACTTATAGCACTTGTCTCATAACGTATAGAAGCAAAGAAAGGCCATAATAATGTTCTATAGGCCTAAGCAACTTATATATAATATTGAGAAATATAACCACTGACGTTAAGTACTCAGATGTTCAAGTTTAAATTTTATTATTTTAAATGTTGGTCTGAATTTCACCAAATGTAAGCAACTTAATTTTCTGACCTGATATACATTTTTAGATACAAATAAATTAATTTAAGCAACATATATATAGAGCACTTCTGAAATCTCACACTCACTCTCTCTCTCACACACGCACACACACACACACACACACACACACACACACACACACACACGTGAAAAGTGTTGGGGAAAAAAAATCTGATTCATTTATTGAACTTAAAGGGGTACCCCAGCAATTTAGTAGTACCCTTCCACACAAAGTTGGAAGAACAAAGAATGGTCAAAATTGATGCAGCAGATGGAGAGATATCCTGACCCTAGTATGGGTCAAGCCCCAAAATGCTGGATCCTACAGTTCCATTAATCCATCTCAATAGTGCCAAACCCCTAGTTGATAACTTTCTGGCTTTATATAAAAGTCTCCAGCCCAGTCCAAGATACTTTCAGACATCAGTTATTTTCTTAGACTTTAGAAAGCTCCTCCAGACTTGCACAACTATGTTCACAGCCTGAAAAGCACTAACCATGACTAGTAAACTGATCTATGTCTGCTATGCCACTGACGCTTGTAATTTTTTTTACATAGTTCTATTTGCTCTATTCTTTTACTGAACTCTTCTGCAGCAGGATCCCTGTGTCATCTAGGCTGAAAGATGATCAGCTTAATTCAAGTGGCTTTATAGTATACTAGGTTGCTAAGTTTTTGATTTACATGATGTATGTTAAGTTCTTCCAGTACATTTCTCATGAAAGTGGTAATGCATGTTATTAATAGTGGGCCTAAAAAAGCAGTTTTTTCCAAAGTCGATGTAATACAGTTCAAGCTGGTTAGCTGATCAAGACAGATAAACACAATACACATGATTTAGTTTTTTTTATCAATATAACTTACAGGTCAAATTATTTACCAGCCATTAAAACCATGTTGTTTCAAATTTATTGCACAATAAAACATTATCACACAAATATGCTTAACAAAGAGTTTAGTCATTATATAATAATTGTTCCCGTGCGGCAGAAATTAAGGGAATAAAAGTCATACAAATACAGAAATGAAATACTATAAGCCTTGTAAGAACAATCTCAATTACTTACATTAAGAAAAGACAACTTCCTCAGGCACATAATTTATCAAAAAAAACAAAAAAAAAAACAAGCATCTGCCATTAGGATTAGGTTGCTCAATGAGAAAAATAAACTACTGCAGATGAGTTGAGATAAAGCAAGAAATAAAAATCCACCAATTCTATGAAATATGATACATTTGTTTGCTAAGTCAGTTAATTATAGGTTTTTCTAAACGGTTTCTGAAACTTTAATAACAGGTACAGAAGCATTAATCAAAAAGTTTAAAATGTGCTTGATTAAAAACTAAATCATCCATGTAGAGGTTAGCTGGGGTTTTTACCCTTCTTTATAATATATCAACCTCACACAGCAGGGAGGGAGAATACTAATTCACATATACAGTGTATATGTGGTCTCATTAAACACTAAATATTTGTCAGAAATTCCTACTTCCTGTCGTCACAGGTGCTTTTTACACATTTGACATACTTCACCATTATATGCATTTTAGGGATTTTAAGGATTTTTCAGTCTTGTAAAAACTTGGACTGACATGAATTCAAGCTGACCGCAGCACAGAAAGTTTTTTATTCTAAATACATGCACTTTGGGTGAAGTATCAACTTAAGGCTGTGAGGAACAGTTTGATACAATGCAGGACATTGACTTCTAAGGCGTAGTGATTATCTACTGACCGTTTCAAAATGGTATTTGTCGCAGTATTTTACAGGGGAATATTTTTATATTATCTTCACTTGATGTTTCCGTTGGACATCTGCTCTTAATGATCTAATTCAAACTACATTTTGACTGCCGTTTAAGTCAGTCATATTACAACATCATTCACAGGTATGGAAGGGTAAGGGGTGTCACAGACTTGTGCAATTCTTTCTTGATGCCTACAGCATTGATAAAGGTCATGAATAAACGAATGCCTCTTTAATAACAACAAACAGCACAGTGTCTTTTCAAATAACCATTGGTCCTCGTCGTCAGGGGAAACAACCAAAACTGATTTTGCTGTTGGTTTGTTCCTAACATAAAAATCTCTAACATTATGTAACGTTCATAATCACATTCTGTTCTTGTTAGAAAAAAAAGAGAGATGGCATTCCTATCTTGGCTGGCTCATACAGAGGAGCCATCAGGCACGCAGTAGAAAGTGAAGAAAAGATGGGGGAAACTGAAATAATAAAAACTAAAAAAACTAAATGGAATTTCTCTACAGAAAACAAGGTCTTCTTAAACTGCAAATAATTGATTGTTTTCAGTATTCTTAAAGCTATTTTAAAAAATGATTTCATTAGAGATTTTTAGATAGAATTCTAAATCCTGGTATTGCTTCTATTCTCCTCATAATTGCATCGTCTTGAGATTGTTTCAGGTTGTTCACCCCATTTACAGGCCACTGATTTCCCCATCATCCCCCATCACCAAAGAGAACAATGTAGATAGCCCCAAAATGTGACAATATACCATGGCCTTTAGAGTGGCTGATTATGGTGTTTAACATGAACACACATAGAGAGTAAAGTAGGAAAGGCTAAATTCCTTCAGACTGGTAAATACCAGCTGATGGAAAGTAATGGCCATCATGGTGTTGATATTGATTGGGGTTAGTGTAGTTAAGGTTGTGCCAATATATGGAGATTTGAAGGGTCGCAACCAGGACTTAAGGTGCAAGGGAGTCAGCTCACAGTTTGGACCGCAGGGGCTTCAGGTACTTGTGGAAGGATTCATGGACCTGGGGATGAAGAAGGAATGGAGCATTTGTTAAGCTGAAATAACGGGCAACGGGGAAAGACATGTTTATGTAATCTCACACACAGTGTTCTTCCTCTAATGCCAAATGATTGTGGTCGCCCATAAAGTGCACACATGCAACAGCGCACTTAATCTTTCATTTCTGGAACCTACGTTAACAGAACAACTTAATGTGACTTAATGCAGTATGTCATGCATGTCATAGAAAACGTAAAGCATTAAAGTCCTAGAAAAATGACTCTCGCTGTTAGCCAGTGTTTATGTCACTAAACACATTAAGTTAAATGTAATTGTAAATAATGTTTTTTTTTCTTCTATACCAAAAAGTAACAGTGCCATAATTCCAAATAATAAAAACATTTGTTTAACACTACTGCCCCTGCCATATTAAACTGCTTCTCTCGCCAACAGATATAACACACAAATTGAAAAGCTACGAAAAACAGAAAATGCTAATTTATTGAGACACGGATTGAGAATTATTTGTCGCATGTTGTCATTTGTTATTTCTGATTGGTTGCCAACCATCAAAAGTCAAGCCAGTATCACCGAAAACCAGTGGAGTGACTGCAGGAAGCAGGCTGAGTTTGCTTGGGTTCAGGTAAGGCCTGCATCCTTTTCTTGTTGCTAGCATTTAGCCTACGTTGTGGCCTGTTAGTAGCTTGTACGACCATAAGGCTTAGCGGTAATAATATCCCCTAGACCAAATGGCAAAACATTTGATCAGTACCACCTGTGCGTGACACTTATTTTTTCACCCGTGACCCTGACCTACCTCTGTGGCGTTTAGGGGTGAGCGGCGAGCCCATTCGAACATGTGCTCATAGACGTTCCCATCATATCGTCCCAGGACTGAATTTAGCTTCTTGTCGTGGTGGTCAAAGGCATCTACCAGTGCCACAGCATTGGGCCTCAGCTGAGACAGCAGCTCCTTGATACGAGCAGAAACCTGGTGCACCTGGGGCACATTCAGCAGTCCAGCCTGAAATCAAAACGGATGGAGATGTGGATGAAAACGTGCTGCCGTACCTCACTCAGCTGCCCTAACAGTGAGGAACAGGCAGTAGAGACAGTGGGTTTCGCTGTCAAGCAAAGCATTAAACAGGTGATAGAATGCAAAACCGAGTTTACCTTGTCATAGTTGAATTATGACAGTTCGGTGGGTAAAATAGGCATACATAGTACCTCAAAGTCCCATTGACATCCCTTTCCTCTGCAAATCTCACAATTTGAAACTGCTGCTGAAAACGGGCGAATCTCAACAAAACTCATAGTTGACGTCAACTCAGTGGCTGTACCTTATTTGGCTCTAGTCTCTACCTTTGTCACGCCCCCAAAATGTACATACACCACTGATCTGAGGACCGCTGGTCTTCTGAATCTAGGTTGCGCAGATCTCAGAAATTGTATACATTGTTCGTCTGCTATTTCATTACTAAATTCACTTCTGAGACTTTTTTATGTGAGAAATCAACTATGTAGAGCTGAAATATGTGGCCGTTTTTCGAAAATTGATGGCTAATTGCAAATTTGGTACGACTGTGTCGGACTTGAGAAGCTCCACAGTCTGACGTAACAGCAGCCAGTGCCTGCCGGGGTGGCTGCCTTGCCGGTCGGCCTGTCTACCTTCACAGACCCGCTGTGAGCCGGCTGGAGCTCTATCAGGATCTCACACACAAGCTTAGCGGCAAGCTGCGCTGTGTACTTTAGAAAGAAGAAAGTTTGGAAGTTTTTCAAGGATATTGAAAATGAACCACGGTCGTAAATGCAGTGTTCAGGCTGTACAATGGAATACTGGTTCAGAGAAAAGTGTTTAGAACGAGTAGATATCCGACAATGGAGCGGGACTTGTGGATATTACGCTGCGGCGCAGAGGACTTGCAATGGCGGTGTGCTGCTGCTATGGAGATGCAGTGAGACGTGGTGTGCACAGAGGGGAGGGTGCGTGTGCGTGCGTGCGTAGCATAGAACAGTACCCAGGCCATTTTCAGCCCAACCAATGTTACATACCCTATTAGGAGACCTTAAGGAACAGTGTGAAATACCCTATATAATTATTCTACACCGCTTTAAGTCTTATATTTCATTTTCAATTCTAAGTTTAACTGATAAATCAAAAATGCCTTATTTAAATCAACAAAAAAGTCACCACCCACCTAGGCATACAAATCCTACACACAAAAACCCCATTCTGTTTTAGCTCAGAGACAATTGACGCAGTTTTATTTTTTCATGTGGAAGCAGACCGTAAAACTGAACAGCAAAAGGAGTATGCAAATAACTGGAGCAGGTTTGCACAATAGTTCTGTACCACTTGCAAACCATATTGTTTCTCTATGTTGGGATTTTTCTGACCTGTAGAAAGTCTCCAGAGTTGGTTGTAATGCCGTGCAGGGCGTACAGCAGAGCCAGGGTTGACAGCACTGAGTGTATCGCTATGTCACCGATCTCCCCCAGCTTGTCAGTAAAGAGCTTCACTACGACATAGTGACAATGGGCCTGTAGACAAAAAACAGAGAGAACATGTAAATGAATGAAAGAGACTCAAGGCAACAAATAAGAAAGAAAGGGACAGAAAAAGAAGAAATGAGATGAACATGAGCAGAATTTGAGTTCAACGTCAAGCAGCATTGGAACAACATATTGGGCTTTGGCTTAGCATCAATCTCTACACTTACAGTGAGGAAAATAAGTATTTGAACACCCTGCTATTTTGCAAGTTCTCCCACTTAGAAATCATGGAGGGGTCTGAAATTGTCATCGTAGGTGCATGTCCACTGTGAGAGACATAATCTAAAAAAAAATATCCAGAAATCACAATGTATGATTTTTTAACTATTTATTTGTATGATACAGCTGCAAATAAGTATTTGAACACCTGAGAAAATCAATGTTAATATTTGGTACAGTAGCCTTTGTTTGCAATTACAGAGGTCAAACGTTTCCTGTAGTTTTTCACCAGGTTTGCACACACTGCAGGAGGGATTTTGGCCCACTCCTCCACACAGATCTTCTCTAGATCAGTCAGGTTTGTGGGCTGTCGCTGAGAAACACGGAGTTTGAGCTCCCTCCAAAGATTCTCTATTGGGTTTAGGTCTGGAGACTGGCTAGGCCTCGCCAGAACCTTGATATGCTTCTTACAGAGCCACTCCTTGGTTATCCTGGCTGTGTGCTTCGGGTCATTGTCATGTTGGAAGACCCAGCCTCGACCCATCTTCAATGCTCTAACAGAGGGAAGGAGGTTGTTCCCCAAAATCTCGCAATACATGGCCCCGGTCATCCTCTCCTTAATACAGTGCAGTCGCCCTGTCCCATGTGCAGAAAAACACCCCCAAAGCATGATGCTACCACCCCCATGCTTCACAGTAGGGATGGTGTTCTTGGGATGGTACTCATCATTCTTCTTCCTCCAAACACAGTTAGTGGAATTATGACCAGAAAGTTCTATTTTGGTCTCATCTGACCACATGACTTTCTCCCATGACTCCTCTGGATCATCCAAATGATCATTGGCAAACTTAAGACGGGCCTTGACATGTGCTGGTTTAAGCAGGGGAACCTTCCGTGCCATGCATGAGTTCAAACCATGACGTCTTAGTGTATTACCAACAGTAACCTTGGAAACGGTGGTCCCAGCTCTTTTCAGGTCATTGACCAGCTCCTCCCGTGTAGTTCTGGGCTGATTTCTCACCTTTCTTAGGATCATTGAGACCCCACGAGGTGAGATCTTGCATGGAGCCCCAGTCCGAGGGAGATTGACAGTCATGTTTAGCTTCTTCCATTTTCTAATGATTGCTCCAACAGTGGACCTTTTTTCACCAAGCTGCTTGGCAATTTCCCCGTAGCCCTTTCCAGCCTTGTGGAGGTGTACAATTTTGTCTCTAGTGTCTTTGGACAGCTCTTTGGTCTTGGCCATGTTAGTAGTTGGATTCTTACTGATTGTATGGGGTGGACAGGTGTCTTTATGCAGCTAACGACCTCAAACAGGGCCATCTAATTTAGGATAATAAATGGAGTGGAGGTGGACATTTTAAAGGCAGACTAACAGGTCTTTGAGGGTCAGAATTCTAGCTGATAGACAGGTGTTCAAATACTTATTTGCAGCTGTATCATACAAATAAATAGTTAAAAAATCATATATTGTGATTTCTGGATTTTTTTTTTTTTAGATTATGTCTCTCACAGTGGACATGCACCTACGATGACAATTTCAGACCCCTCCATGATTTCTAAGTGGGAGAACTTGCAAAATAGCAGGGTGTTCAAATATTTATTTTCCTCACTGTACCTATAAATCCAAGCCAGATCTGTGTATAAAGCTATGGAAAACTTTAAACTATGTAATGACCATGATCACACACACAAAAAACTGAACTTACGTCTGAGGCTCTGACCAGGTCAATAGCACTGTTGTTCCAGGCGTCCTCCTGGCTCTTCCTGTTCTGCATCTCTTGCTGGATACTCTTAGCTGCCAGCTCAACTAGACTGCAAACACACACACACACAAATTATCTGCATTAACCAAAAGATGTCATTAATATAAATTAATAAAAACATTAAGACTCATTATCCCTCCCCAGCCTTAACAACATATATTTATCTTTGACTTATTACAACAGAGGCTGTCTCTTTACTAAAAACACAATTGCGCTTTTACATTAAATTCTCCTGAAATCCAGAACTGCTCTTATGGAATAAGATTGTCTTTTCCCAAATAAACATCATAAATCATATCTATGCATAAAAAAAAGAGGGAATATGTTGAAGGGTTAGCAGAAACACAGAAGAAATTATTACTAACACGCAATTGTCCCTCTAAAGTCTGAATTGGCAGGCCACATTTTGTCGCCCTCCACCAGCCTGACTTTGCTGCCGTTTCTGCTCACCACACAGCTGACACGGACTGCCAAATGAATTTAGATGCGACTAAGGCTGACAGTTTGCAGGGATGTGATCAGGGCAGCATATTATGTCAGTGACAGTGAAAAGGACAAAGGCAGAAATTAACAGCAGAGAACAGCAGACTTGGGCAGAAAACTGATTAGACTATCAGGGTGATTAATGTTGACAACTGAAGCTCTGGCCAACACCAACACCTGAGATACAAATCTAACTGTGTGACGTAACAGCAGACAGTGTGTCAACATATATCCCTACGCTTTTAAAAAAACTAAACTTACATTTTGGGCATTGAGCATATGCCCATATCCAATATCTAAACATTGAAAGGCAAATTTTAACATATTACATCATACATTACATGCAACCACGAGGCATGAGTGGAGGGGTCAAAGCAGCAGTACATTGACTAATATAACTACAAACCACAATTCCAATGAAGTTGGGACGTTGTGTAAAACGTAAATAACAGAATACAATGATTTGCAAATCCTTTTTAACCTATATTCAATTGCATACAATACAAAAGACAAAATATTTAATGTTCAGACTGGTGTGTTACATGACCTTTCCTTTTAACAACACTCAATAAGCGTTTGGGAAGTGAGGACACTAATTGTTGAAGCTTTGTAGGTGGAGTTCTATCCCATTCTTGCTTAATGTACAACTTCAGTTGCTCAACAGTCCAGGGTCTCTTTTGCCGTATTTTGAGCTTCATAATGCGCCACACATTTTCAATGGGAGACAGGTCTGGACTGCAGACAGGCCAGTCTAGTACCTGCACTCTTACTACGAAGCCACGCTGTTGTAACACGTGCAGAATGTGGCTTAGCATTGTCTTGCTGAAATTAGCAGGGACGTCCCTGAAAAAGACATTGCTTGGATGGCAGCATATGTTGCTCCAAAACCTGTATGTACCTTTCAGCATTAATGGTGCCTTCACAGATGTGTAAGTTACCCATGCCATGGGCAGTAACACACCCCCATACCATCACATATGCTGGCTTCTGAACTTAGCGCTGATAACAATCTGGATGGTCCTTTTACTTTTTGGCCCGGAGGACATGACGTCCATGATTTCCAAAAACAATTTGAAATGTGGACTCGTCAGACCACAGCACACTTTTCCACTTTGCGTCAGTCCATATCAGATGAGCTCGGGCCCAGAGGAGCTGGCGGCGTTTCTGGGTGTTGTTGATATATGGCTTTCGCTATGCATGGTAGAGTTTTCACTTGCACTTGTAGATGTAGCGACGGACTGTGTTAACTGACAATGGTTTTCCAAATTGTTCCTGAGCCCACATGGTAATATCCTTTACATAATGATGTTGATTTTTAATGCAGTGCCACCTGAGATGGAAGGTCACGGGCATTCAATGTTTGTTTTCGGCCTTGCCGCTTACGTGCAGAGATTTCTCCAGATTCTCTGAATCTTTTGATGATATAATGGACTGTAGATGATGAAATCCCTTAAATTCCTTGCAATTATACATTGAGAAACGTTCTTAAACTATTGGACTATTTGCTCACGCAGTTGTACACAATGTGTTGAACCTCGAGTCTTTTGGGGATGCTCCTTTAATACCCAATCATAACACTCACCTGTTTCCAATTAACCTGTTTACCTGTGGAATATTCCAAACAGGTGTCTTTTGAGCATTCCTCAACTTCCCAGTCTTTTGTTGTCCCAGCTTTTTTGGAACTTGTTGCAGCCATCAAATTAAAAAAAAAAAAAACAATAAAAGTCAACACATTAAATTATTATTATATTATAAATTATAAATTAAATTTGAACATTAAATATCTTGTCTTTGTAGTGTATTTAATTAAATATAGGTTAAAAAGGATTTTCAAATCATTGTATTCTGTTTTTATTTACGTTTAACATAACGTACCAAATTGGAATTGGGGTTGTACTTCAAAAAATGAAGTTAAAGAATCTGTTTCACAACATACACTGAAAATGTATCCAATGAAAATGTGAAAAAAACATGTGAAATGGTAAAAAGAATTAAATATCTAAACCAGAAATAAAAACTCAGCAACACAGCTCAGTCTCTTACATAGCAGCTCGTTGTTTGTAGACCTCCACCAGGCTAGCCAGGTCGTTTATGTCTACCACGGTTGGTCTGGCAGCGACAGGCTGTGGCTGGACCCTGTGTTGCTTTGCTTCATTCAGATATGATACAATGCCGCTCAGCTGCTGTCCTGCCTTAGCCTGCCGGTAGCTCTTCACCAGGTATCTGCACAGACAAAAGTTGAGGATTTTGATATTTCTTCTTATACAAATATTAACACCAAATCCAAGTCTGGCTTCATATACTGTATCAACATCTTCATTCATTCCCATTCACAACTCATTTAGCCTTTGTGTGTGTACTTTGTGTTCAGTTAAGAGCTCATTTGGAATTGAACATTTCAGTAACTGTTCGTACATCCTTGCCAGGGAAACAATATTCCTTCTAAAAGGACAAAATATCTATATATCTAATGTATAGTTTTTTTTTTTAAACTGCACAGCTGACCTTCATAGTACTAGAGATATAAAACCATCACAGCTATCATTTAGGGATATAAAATGTCACCCGTGTTTGTTTTTGCTGTGGGAGGAGTGTGGGTGTGTCCCCTGCATTTGTGGTGTGATAGGGCTGCTGAGTGGGCATATGTTTATGTCTGCATTTGTCTCTGTCTCGCTCTCATTCTATTAAAGTGTGTGACAAAAATGATGGGTGAAAAAGCTAAATGTGTGTGTGTGTGCTTTAGTGTGAGCACTGCTGTACTAAAAACAATGCAATTTAGGAATTAAGAAGATGTTGCTATACGTTTCAGTGTTACAACTTAAAGTAAAAGCAAAGTAGGAGCGTAGGAGCACTCTAACAACATAGTAACAATAACAACAAAGGTGTTTCTAGCATGTGAGGACTTGGCAGGCTGTGAACTTGGTCCTGGTGAGGTGTCACATTTGCGGTCATGTGATTCTGTGTGACGAGCTACCTTGCGGTCTGCAGCATCATGACTGTGTTCTCTCCCTCGTAGGTGCATGTAGGGGTGAACTCAACGTAAATGTCCGGCAAGGCACTGCTGCGAGAGTAGCCGTGGCCGCCACATGACATGCGGCACACCTCAATGCCAGAGTTGGTTGTCCACGTGGTGAAAGCCTTCAGACCCGCAGAAAGCGCATGGAGCTGTAGATCGGAGGGTAAAGAGGGTGAAAATGGCTTAATTCAAGCCTAAACACTGGGTGACAATTATATAAATATATTTTTTTTTAATCAAGTCATCATTAAGCCTAGATCACACTCTACATGTGCATGTCCAGTCAGTACCTCAGGCAGTTCACTGAAGTCCCCGTCGTTGATGTCTCCACTGATGCGGTGGTAGGTCTCCTTCATATACTGGCCGACAAAAGAGAAGGCATAGGCCGTAGCTAGCAGAGGGAACAGCTTGTACTGCTGCGTCTGGTAGTCGAGGATCTGAGGCTCTGGCTCTCTGTGGGACACAATACTTCACTTTGATGCATGAGGATATGGTACAAGATCAAATCATGATAACACCAGTACTTTTTCCATTTCCTGTTATGTCAACATTTCTGAACCTCTGACACTAGTTTCATGTGTTGAATTGTATAGATCAACTATCAAAGTGCTATAAATATCATTATTCTATTTGGACATATTGGCCCTCTTCCGTAATTTACTTCCTATAACATTTCACATCCATGTATCCATATGTTTACTAAACCATCTACGTTCTTATGGAACACGCATAACTAAATAAAAAACAATTGTTGCTTAAGAAATGTAGTTACAAGTCTGCCATTCAGTTAAATACAATAATGTATTCATAATTTGTCATTAGAGACTTTCTACTAATATGAATGTGTTTTACATAAAATTCTAGTGGTATAAAGTAAAATCTAATTGTGAGCCCTGTCACTTGGTTGTGCATGATGGACCTTAAAGCTGTGGTAGGCACTTTATTTTTTGGAGTCGTTGGGCAAAAATGTCATGATAATCTTTCGGTATATTGTAATTCAAGTGATCTGAGAGAAAACTTCTTCTCAAAGACTTCTGCACCTCCTCTTCAGGCTTTAGATAATCTAGCCGGTTTTGCAACTTCTATCAAATATGCAATGTTTGTGCAGCTCTTTGATGAAATGTCGTCATGCATTAATTTGTATTGACTGACCCCGGCCGGATTTCAGACTGGTGTCGAACGGAACTGTAGCGGATGGCGATGGTGCAGGACTTGGAGAGAGCCCGAGCTGACTCGCCTACAATCAATGAGCGGATGAACACCATGGTGCCGTAGGTCAGCTTGGCACTTGGTGGCTTCACATAGGTTCCATCTGGCTCCACCTAGTGGAGAGACAAAGTCATTATCAAAGCATATAAGCAGATGCTTCAGGAGCAAAAGTCCCACTCTAAATGCAATATATAAACTCAGTTCATTATTACACCAGTTTATTTGGAACACCTCGCAATACCAGAATAAATGCTACCTTCATGACAGGTGTAATGTTCAGTTTTTGTTGAGATTGTTCAAGAGAGATGTTGATTCAACTTTGTGCTCATTTTGAATAATGTTTGTGGAGCTGCTGAATTGTATGTATTGACAGGAATTTCTATTTGAAACAGGGTTCTCAATGCATCTTCCAGCAGCATGCAGCTGAATCAGGTGCTTCTCAGTTCGAGGTAGAGATGCTCACAAGTCTCGAGTCCAAGTCAAGTCTCAAGTCTCTCGTGGTCATAAAGAGTGTTCTAGGTTGTAGCTAAAGCTAGAAGCAAGTTAAGCCAATGCTTAATTAGATAGCCATTGCTGAGCTCAACATGTTTTTCTAATATATAGGGTGCGTTTTCAGGTGCCTGATAAAATTAGATGTGGTTGAGCCAGAATCCTTTACACCCCATATTTTGCATTCAGTAATTCTTTTATTTGGGCCTTGTTGTATGAAGTTATTAAAGCCAAAGCTTATAATGAATTGCACAGCAGCTACCGGTGCGGTCAACATGTTTGTTGTCCCTGATCCCGTGTGGCTGCTCGCAGCTCATCAGAAGTTCCAAAAAATAAATGTTGTTCACGAGTCCCGGACCTCGAGTCGAGTTTAAAGTCTTTTGTGGACGAGTCTCAAGTCAAGTCTGAAGTCACTGTGTGTGCGACTTAAGTGCAACTTGAGTCTGAATGTGCATGCAATGCAACAATCCTTCCCTATTTGGTATAAACAAAACACAGCCACGCAGGTCTTTGCTTAACTATTAAAGTATCTGCAAAGAACAGCATGTGTTACACTCTCTAGTGGCAAACAGATAGGCAGTGGTGGAAACCACCAATAACCATTTGGGCACAGGTGCAATAACACTGACAGCAATCCTTTCACAAAAAAAGATCAAATCTCCTAATCAACTTAAACCAATTTAACCTAAGGGAATCTAGCAACTCAAATAATGTCACATCACCTTGGCATATTTCATCAGCATGTTCTCCCGTGGGATTCGTACGTTCTCTAGTTTTAGGAAGCCGTTGTCAACTTCATTAAAGCCAAACTTGGGGCCAATATCTCCAACCACAATACCTAAGAGAAACAGAGAAAAAATGACACAGACCCAAAAAAGGGAGGCAGAAACAGGAAGGTAAATGAGGACTGACTTTAACACAAACACCACATCCAGAGAGACATCACAGACAGTGGTTACCTGGCAAGGGTACGTGTGTGTTCATGTCGCGGATAGGTACGATGAAAGCATGCAGACCGTGACAATTTCCCTGAGTATAAAGCTGGGCTAGAACTATGGCATGGTTTGAGGTCTTTCCAACTAGAAAGAGAGAGAGTAAGAAGGTTAAACTAATTTGTTCTGAATGTCAACAAGGTTTTCTTAGCCTGAAAGAAAACAAAACATATTCCTTATGCTTACAGAAATTCTAATACTTTGCCATTTCCAGGCTGTATAACTCTTGGTCCAGTCCTGCAGAGACAAGACAGTGTGAATGTACTTACGTCCTCCAGGCCACCATTTGATGGAGCTGATTGTGGGACTGTTCAAGACAAACTCCTGTGTGGCCGGGTCATATGTAGCTGTGGTCTCCAGCCCCCTGAGGTGTGTGCCTACAGAGAGACAACATAGCGAAGCCCACCAAACACACACACACCACACACACATACAGCGTAAACAGTTGAAAATAAAAAATGAATTAATGTGACATGACCAAACTGAAGATTAATCAATGAATCAACACGTTTAGCCCTTGACAATTTGAAATATGCTTTAATAGGTAGCTGAACTGGATGAAGCCAACATAAAGGAGCAAAGCAGTGCACTTTGTAGGTGTTTGACAGATCTAAAAACATATGTAACAATCATTTTTCAACATAATTCCATTCATGCCATGCTATGTCATGCCATTTGCTTGATGGCCTCTGAATTTGCATCTAGCACAAACAAAACAGGTCTGGATGTCCTATTCAAACTGTAATGTGTGTTGCTATACTGGTCTGCAACCAAAGACAGATCTTAAAACATGCTAAACCAAACATATTTACAAACTATCTAAAATTGTTAGTAAAGGAAACGGTTATGTCAAAAACACAAACAGGGGTGATGAGAGGTAGTTTGTCTGGCTATCTGATGCAGCCCGGTGGTCAGGGGGCATAACACCTAGTGACAGACTCTACTCCAGACGTTTGGGCATGCAATTACAAGTACAAACTTTTGATAACATTATGCTTGTCTGGTGGGTCAACTGACACAAGTGGTCAGACGGGTTGTAAATATGTTTAACCATATCAAATATTTGACCTACTGTCTTTAAAGAAGTGGCGCTTACACAATAGACAATTACCCTGGATATTTTGGGTGCGTTCATCATCATGTTAACTTGAGTTCAGCAGTTTAGAAAATTAAGTCAAACTTGGGATTTGTTGACATATCTGCCCACTCGTGTAGTTTTCCCTACCAGACTGAATTTACTTGTATCCTTAAACAAAGGATGGGCAAAATATGACAGAAAGGATGTTTAAAACATTTGCAACTCGGACAAACAAACTTTCTCAGATAATTATTAATGGAAGTTAAGTACAAATAGATATTAGTGCCAATTAGGTAAACATTAGTTTTAACTAAAGCAGGAGAAGTAACACCAGAATGTTTATTGACGGGCCTAAACAGGCCTGCTTTTTTGGACTGCCCTGTTCATTTTACCGTGGCCCATCTCAGTCTGAGCATAGGTGCCGATGATCTCTAGGTTCCAGGTGGGCATGAAGAAGCGGTCCATTTGCTCTTGGGTGGCCTGGTTGAGCAGTGTGGGCATGAACATCGCCAGATGGAGATCCAAGGGCCCTGGCCTGTCTGGGTTCACACAGCTAGGCCACGCAGGACAGCGGCAAACGGAAAAGAAAAGCAGGTGGAAATGGGGAAAGGCCAAGAAGGGAGGGAGATGCATAAGGAATTTTGGATGGAAGCATTATGGGAAGTTTGAACCAATTAAGTGCAGATGAATGAGGAGAGAATGTTGGAAAAAGTATTGACAGGAGAGATTATGGGTAAGAATTGATATGGTTCGAATAAGAAAGAAACGGGTGAAGAAATAAAGACAAAGAATGTGCAAAAAAGCATTAAAAGGCAGAAGTGACAAAGACAAATTAAAACAGCGTGTAAGCATATCGTGCATATTGATTTGATCATATGGCCATCATTTGGCTCCACTCATTTAAACTCCATTTGAATCTGTCTTTAGTAGCTGCATTGATAAAGTTCCCCTGCAACATGTGAGTTTGAATACCTCAGTTATGTACAGCACTTCAGTCTCAGACACTTCTCAGTTTAGCATGCTGAGTGTGCTGGAACATGTTCACCGTTTCTGACCATAAACTCATCAAATTAAAGCATAAAGGTTCTGCATCAAACAAATTCCTGATTTAGCTGCCTCGTACATATCTTTACACCAAGTGGTCACATGTAAACTTCTTTTTCTTTACTAGTTCTAACTGGATGTTCAACTAGTCTGGCAACTTACAGTTTAAAAGACACCAAGATTGTCATTGAACTGAAGAGATATATATATATATATATGAAAATTGGGCCAGTAACTATACAGGTATACTGACAAGGCAGATAATAGTGGGTAAGTAAGTTCATTTTTAGACAACTTTAAAATATGGACAACTATTTTAATAATTGATTAATTTTTCAAGCACAACTTCCAAATATTTATAGTAAATTGAAGATTTGGGAACATTTAATGACATCACTTTGTGCTCTAGGATATTGTGATTGTGTTTTCTGTTTTTCTTTAGACTGAACGATTAATCAATTTTTCAATATAATAATCAGCAGATTAATTGACAATGCAAAAAATTGTTAATTGTAGCCCTAAAAAAGTGATCAAGGACACATTAGGTAATGCCATAAACAATACTCTTGGATTCTAGCCCAGTGTTGGTCCATCATGTCAAAACACAGGTGAACAAAATGTTCATTAAAAGACAGTTCAAGAGCCATCATTTCTAAACTTTCAATGGAGGTTTGCACAGATGAAATGTTAATTCACAGTAACATCCACTTGACTTTGTTACAGCAAGGCAACAAACAATAGCTGGCTTGGCCTACATTCTCTCAGATTACAAAGAGACATTCAGAAGCTAGAACTCAGCCTCATTATGGGATCCCAGACCACATATTTGTGCAGCACATAATGCAGTTCTTGCTTTTGATGTCATGAAACGGGACAAAAATTGTTCTCACTAGTTTCCATTTCCAGTCTACACTACCTACTAATCACACACCAGAACAACCTCTTCACCATTTCTGGCCACTCAAGATGCCAACAGCCAAACCAAAGACAGAACAGATAATTATTAGATTTATTAGATTATAATTAGGACTAAATTACTGATTAAAATGCATTTAAAACAGAGTATATCATTTGCAAAGAGATGGAAAGTAATCAAGACAGCAGTCAAAATGCACACACGCTTCACCATTAGTGCATTACCATGACAAAGATGGAGTGAGAGAGTTGTCAGTAGGAAATAAGTAGAACTACCTACCTAATGTAGATGGGAATATGTTATGGAAAAAACTAAACAAAACTAATATATTTTATCTAACATACTACTAACGCTGAAGGTGTTAAGGACAACCATAGTGCAGCGATGTTAATAACCCAGCTACATGTAGTTAACTAGCCACAAATCACCATCAAATTGTAACGTATAAACACAATTGTCAGGACACACGTGCAACTACTTTTGAATTTTCTACATGATTTGAATCTGTCAAACACATACAAGAAGAACAGTTCTCCAACGGGCCACTTTTCTTGCCCCGAATATCATTTTGGCTAAACATTCAAAAATACAAATGCCAATTTGTGCTATTTTATAACAGCACAATGATGTTGTGTCTAAGGGCCTTTATCAACAAGCAAGTAAATAAGTTAAGGGCTAAGTCCAGGACTGACCGTGACCCATCTCAGTTTGGGCATATGTGCCCATGGCCTGGAAGGACTCTGCCAGAGGTAACCATTTCTTGGACTGCTGAGGGTCACACTGGCTGTACAGGGTCGGGAGGAACATGACAAAGTGTAGCCCCATGGCCTCATGGTGGTTGCCATTAACCATACTGGGTGAAGGGAAGGTATAGGACACACAAACTTAAGTTCAGACTTGCTGTTACTCAAATGTTGTGTAACTGAGGTATTTGCTGACTCAATATGTTATGGCAGCACTGTGATGTTTATGGCTGAGGTTCAAGTATTTAATACACATGCTACTTTGTTGTCTAAAAAGTTATTCAAATTTAGTGTTTGAACAAGTAACAAGAAGAAGAATAGATAAAATGAAGAGGGGAAGCAAAGTAGAGTATTAATGTGATCCACATTGATCCTTTTTACAAGCAGCCACAATTCAAAATAAAACTCACTGAATATACATCAAATAGGCTGACAGAAAGCTTGGGAGTGCAGGAACACAGCACATTGGAACACGTGAGCAATATCTCTAAAAAAAACATTATAAAAACTGAGGATCAATCACATTGCATTACACAGTACAGCTGGTGAAAGCTGGGAGCTTGCATACCTTCTGACACAGTTCCTTGTTCTGAACTTTGCTCCGACCCCATTTATTTGCCTTGAGATCACACGCAGCTACAAATTGGTGGTCGAGCTACAATTTATATTACACATTTCAGCAAAAAATGTAGGTGATTCTTTGAATTTTGTACTATCACCAGGAAGTTTCTAAACCATTATCTTGTCTGATACAGTTAAAGGATAGTTGTGGAACTGTTATAAACATAATAAAATGGTCCCACATATCACGGTGCCCAAGCTACATCATGACCCCCCCTCATTATTGTTTGAAACGAACATGCCATTTTGTATATTGCACGTCAGTTAATGAACAATCCACGTATATTATTTGATTACTGCCATAAAGTACAGTCAGGGTGTGGTATCATTAACATAACAGCCATTGTGTAATGTGTAACATGTCAACCACTTACATTATGTGTAATTTATGAATTGCAAACCCTTGATACTGACAGTATCTGACAGAGATCATAATAGTTTGCTTTATTATTCAGTAAGTACACATGTATATTCAAGTACAAGTGCATTTGTAAACTTTAGCTTGTGAAAAACAATATTATAGTGTTCACCACTTCCTGCTACTTAATTGAAATTGTAAATTACTATCAGTACACGTATTTCTTATTTCTGACTCTGCTTACACTCCTTGTGTGCCTGAGTCACTTCACCACTGTTACCACTTCAGGACAACACTACTGTGCATCAAACTGTGAGGACAAACAAACAATTCAATTTTGGACTGTTAAATGCCTTACATTGCTTGCAGAACATGATTTTAGGGATAATAATGTACAGAGGGACATATCCCCTTTTTTTAGTAGGCTTTTTGTGTTTACCTCTCCTAACAGCTGATTTGACTGTGTGCAGGCTGCTCTCCCTCTGCCTTGCAATCACACAGAGACCCATCTGGATCTACAGTATGTAACAAGTTGGCCTCACACATAGACTAATTTACCACTTACGTCTTATAGCAGTAGATCTCCTCTGGGTCTGCAATGCCATATTCTCTGAGCTTCAGGATCATTTGGGCACTTTTTCTTACAGCCTGGTCATAGCGCTCACTGCGGGACAGGAAGTTTGGGTCCTCCTCCTTAAAGTCTGGGTCACTGAAAACCATGGACTCTACAGTGGAAGGTGGAAATTAAATCAGAAATGTATCTTTTAGTCTACACAGTGGCTGAAGTCTATACAATACATATATTAAAGTTTAGGTGGACATTTCCAAAAGTCTATTCAAATATGTAAATGTGTACACACATCTGAAATATGTGTAAAATGTAACAGTGTGCATATATATTTACATACATTAGGTTGTTAGACAAATTAAAAAAATGGCCATCAATTTGTACTCACAGTGGTTTACAGTTTAATTACCATAGCTTCCTCCTATTTAACAACAACTAATTTTGAGACCAAACACATCATATATGCCTGCAAGGCCTGTGTCGAGAAAGGAAGTTTTTTTTGTCAGAATTTGGAGGACATAACCACTGTATCCTTTAGACTTTAGACTCTAAGAAACTATGATGGACATTTTTCACAATTGTTAGAAATTTAACAGACAAAAAGATTACCTTAATCGAGAAAATACTCAGATGAAACAATAACGAAAATGATCACACAGACACTAGTAGGTTTTAGTACAAATCTCTGCACCTTTAGGTTCAACAAAATTTTCAGAAAAACGAATGCTGATTTAAGAATGTATACAGACATGGAAAATTAAATTCTTCTCATAACACATTTTAAAACGTGTATACACACTGACACACTTGGGTACATTAAAAGTGTATTCTTTATAGATCTAACATTATATACACAAAAATAAATATGGTCTTCAATTTTCCATGACTTGACCCGACCCAAGACAGTAGTCGTGTGGTCAATCGCATTTAAATTCCACATTGAATCAAACATACAGTATGTTGTTCTCTGCTACCTACAACCACGCTATGTTTGCCTGAAGAAGATGTGAATAAAGCAGCATAGCCTAGCGTAAAGTTCACTTGGACAGGTGTTGAAATACAACCAACATCACTGAACACAAACAACTGATCAACTACAGTAGGGTTTTATGCTAAATGACACGAAAGCCGAATTTGTCTTTGGAACATAACATATCACCCTAACATAATTCATTTTAGAATACCTTAAATACATTTTAGCGTAAGATATGTTTCTAAATTACGTAAAAGTTTGGTTCAATTCAGGACAACGTCCGAAGACAGGAAAGCCGCTAGCAACTCTAGTTAGCACACAGCCGAAGAAGGCATTAACGTTAGCGCCTTCTCCACAATACTTGTCTCCAGCAAATATCATTTGTATCATTGTCAGATAAAGTGTTAACGTTAGGTGTCGGCGGTAACGAGCCCAATAACTCAACGTTATCGGGCAAAGAAGTCATTTCAAACTCACCAATTTCTCGTCTTCTTTTGGTCTTCTCAAGGCCCCCGTCCAAAATGTAGGTTAGTTTCTCGACGTCGAAAGTGGCGTTTTGCCGCTCTTTAATAATATCAGGATTCATGGTTCTATATCTGACTGAAAACAGTATTTACAGTTTAAAAAATGAGTAGACAATTGTTATATAACCTCCTGCAACCTCAACCTGACTGATGGACTGTTCCTCCTGACGCAGCCGCAGTGGGGCGGAGAGGCGGAGATAACGGGAGATATACTTGGATAAGTCATGTCATGTGACCGTATATCGCGGTTAAAGGTTAAAGACAGACTTCCTCAACAGCACTTTACTTACGTTATTCAACTCTTTCACTGTGTTTCACTGTTTTTTTCTTATATACAGTCTATGTTTTTTTCCCCACGATGCTTCCCGCAGCTGCCGTTTTTCATTTCCCCTGGGAAGTAAACTCTGGAGCAGTACAGGAAGGAGAATCAGTGAGAGTATTTGGCAGGTTGGTTTTCACAACAGTTTTTAGTCATAACATTTCTATTTGGTTTGCTATTTTGATACAATACAATTCTGCTTTATGAAAATATAAACAGTGCGGGAAGTAGCATTTGACAAGTCAACGTACACTATGTTTATTTATGTTTCCTACTTGCAGTGGCGGTAGCAACTTGTAGTAAGTTACGTTCTCATTCAAAATGTTACTTGAGTAAAAGTACAAACATATTAGCATTAAAATATACTTAAGGTACCAACATTTTAAATACTTATTATACAGAATGGGTCATTTTAGAATCATAAATTATATTACTGGTTTATATTTAATATGAATGTATTCATGTTCACATTCATTTAATGTTGTATCTGGTGAGGGAGGGGCTGATTTTAAATTTAAATACTACTGAGTAGCTTACCTTTGGTAATATATCGTAATTTATTAGTTGATTTATAAGTTGTATATTTTGTAATAATCTTAATTTGCAAAGTAAGTAACAAAGGCTATCAAATAAATGTAGTGGATAAAAAAGTACAATAGTTGCTTCCAAAATGGGGTGGAGTACAAGTATAAAGTAGCATAAACTTGAAATACTCAAGTACAAGCACCTCAAAATTGTACAGTAGTACAGTACTTGAGTAGTTACATTCCACCACTGCCTACCTGGTATAATGGGATCCGGAAGAATAGAAAAAGGCAGTGAAATCACACGTTTCCCTGTTTTTACAAATAGTGTATATGATTCACAAGTCTAGGTTTCAAATAGTCTCCAGCAACCCCTTGTTTATCCAATCCAGGCTTAATCATCTTTTTTTTCTTGTTTTCACGAATAGAATAAACGTATAAACAGGGTATACTGGGTATAAACAGTCCTTAGACATGTCCAGGTTTGACAAATGTAGGTACTTTAAACTAGACAAACTGGAGAAAAATCATCCCCAGAATGTAATGTCCTGCCTTCAAAATCTACTTAAGTAAAAGTATGTAAGTACAATAAGTTAAAGTACTATTTATGCAGCAGTACACCCCCTGTCAGTATTTTATTATCATTCATAATATTATTGGATCATTATTAACATAGCATTAGCATGATAGCAGAATTTTAATGTTCGACTGGAGCTAATTGTTTCCATACTGATGGGTAGTTTATTCTATAATGCATCATAAGGTGATCATATGTAACTAGTAAATATAGCCGTCAAATAAATAAATAAATAAATATAAATGAAATATATGAAATATGAAGAAAGAATACACCTCAAATTAAATTGTATTCCTGGCTGACATGGACACCTTCCTGTTCTATTTTCCAGACTTGTCTGCTATCAGCCTGAGCAGTCCAGAGCTACACTGTCAGCTCAGCATGCTTCTAAAGAGCACCACGTGGCTGTCCACACCTTGTTTGTGGAGCCTTTTCACTCAATAATTGGGGCCCAGTACTTAGTTCTGGGTGAAATTGAAAATGCTGAGGGTAAGGAAAGTCTTTCAGATCTGTTGTGACTGGGACATGATGAATAATTAATTCAGCTTTTCAAACCACAGTTTCCTATTCTGGCTATCTGGTTATTCATTTCTAGTGGTTGAAATAGAACTTAGAAGTCACAACTCTTTAACCCTATACATTCTTGTGTTTGTTTGCCTCTTTTTTTTAAATTTCACTCACATTAATTTCAATACATCTTGATCACTGGGCTCATTTAAATACACCCAGTACTCTTTGCCTCTATCAGCTGCCTTTATCTGCATCTTCTCGTCTTATTACAGGGGTTGGTGTGATGGTCCGTGCCCGTGTGCTGAACTGCGTTGATGGTGTAAACATTGCACTTCTACAGAAAGCCATCAATGAGCAAAGGAGCTTCTTTGGGGAGAGGGAGTGCAAACAGGGTGATGCTGCATTACCTGCACATGCAACCTGATCAGGGTCTCCCAAGTTTCCCAGGGTGCCCGTTGACTATCAGAACTACAGTGCTGCCTCCTGAAGCTGTTTGCCAAGGTGCACTTGAGTACTGTTGTGTGAGCTCAAGTCAAGACCGTCTGGTTAACTCTAAAAGATGGTTTATATGACTATCTTGTCTACCTCTGACCATAAAAGTTTATTAGTACCGGGGTTTGCCATTTGACAATTATGGCCCCAAATGAATGGATCGACATCGAGGCTTCATGTTTGGTCAGTGAAGAATTAATAGCATTGAAAAGATGTTTTGGCTTATGAATATGGTGCATATATTTTAGCCATGTCTCTCAGTGTTGAGACATGATGGTTTTTCAGTGCTACCATTTCATACGGTGGGTGTTACCAGTCTCAACATTATTTATGTACTTTGTGGTTTGATATCTTTCAAAAATGCTTTAAAAATTGTTACAACAGATACAGTATTTCATGTATGGATCGTGTAATATAGAATTAGAAAGGAATTAGAAAAAACTAACTATATTCCACTCATATTAAAATGGCAAAGGTTTTAAATTTAACACAAAAGTATAAATGCGTTCTTTGTACTGTGTTGTTGTTGTTGTTGTTGTTGTGACAGACAATTTAAAATATGACTATTAGGTTATCTATTAAATACATTTTGGCTATTACATACTGTAGATAGGACTGAAGCTCCACTAGCAGAATTAACATTGAAACAGTTTTTTGAATTCATGTTACAACCATATAATTAAAAATAATCTTACAAATAAAATAATTCAAAGCTCTGGCTGGTATCTCAACCACGTTAGGACTATGTTTTCAAGGGGTTAAGACATAAATAAAGCACTATGATGCATGTGTGGTCCTCACTAGAGCATGTTCTTCTGTATTTACAACTCTTAACGTGTTTATATTTAATTTGAACAGTATGTACTGCATGGTCTAATGAGTGAGCTTTACATGTCCTGGGCAGTATGCTAATGCAACTGATTTAAACCTTTTGACTTGTGACCCCGCATCACAGATTCTGGCCTTTATGTGGACTAGATTTTAAATTATTTGTGTATTAGTCGACTAGTTATTTAGACTAACTATTGCTATCATTTGACTTGCAAAAAATGTCATATTATCTAGTTCTAGCTTCTTTTTGCTGCTTTTCTTTCTTTTTCATGATAGCACAACCTGTTTGTCAGACAAAACAAGCAAAATGATGATGGCAATTTCTGAAATTGGGATGGCCATTTTTTTATTTTCTGATATTTCATAGACCAATAGGTAAATGACAAAAACACCTGCAGCCCTGGTGTGGTCAAAAAACATGACGGTAGTTTCTCCCTCTTTTACATTTTAATTTGAAGGACGTTTAGGGGCCTAAAGTATCAGGTAATTAAAAAAAATCAGCATAAACATTTTCTTTTACTTACTCATCCATGTAGTCATCTGGTGACCCCTCAGATTTATCATGACGGCATGGGTCGGGAACCATTATATTAAAGAATAGATGCATCCTTGAAAATATCTATAGGTTATATTTGCAACCAGCATGCTTGTGTACACTGGGTTGCCCATTATTTGTCATTTGATATCAGTTGAGGAACACACCCTATCTCCTGACACACTTGTGGGAATGGACAGGTGAATACAATGGGAAGCTTCCATTAAAAAGGGAGGTAGTCCATGCTCTTTAACCATTATAATTTAAATTTATTGATATTTAATTCTTCATAAAGTATCGAACAAAATTGAGTTTAAAGTCAACAGTGTCAAGGATAGCCTATGAGTAATACAGAATCAAATTCATTTTTGTAAATAGCATTGCACCATGTCCCAGTTTCCATAATAACACAATAATATTAAAGATACACTGCATTTATATTCTCTGTTTTAAAATGAAATCAAAAAAGCATCTGCCCACATCAGACATGTTTGGTAAACAAAGGCAACACAGCAACAGTCATTTTGGCTAGACAGAAAGCGTTGCAGTAGAAGACTTTTCCTGAGTCAAAATGTACATTGTAATTAATGTATGGATTTCCCATTAACTAATAGTACAGTAGTAGTAGTTGTACCACCCACATCACTCCACAGAACAGATAACTCCAACTATGTTGTAAACATATCTAGAATTTGGCATATCTTGCAGTAGAGTTGTAACCAGACTCTTTGGCAGGCAGCATCGGTAAGCCTGACATTGGGTCTTTCTTACAGCGATCCAGAGCTTGTTTGTAGCTGATCTTCTCCTTTGTGACTGGGTCTACAATATCCTTGATGTAGGTTGTCTCGGCCTGCAGCTCTCTCATCATTGTGCTGTCGATCATTTTGGTCCCAATGGCATCAAAGATGCTAACTCTGCGGCCGGTTTTGGGATTGACAAGCCCTCCCGTCAGGTGCTGTGCCTCCATGTAGCGAGTGGCAGTGTCCTTCGGCATCCAGCCTTTCTGAACAGCTTCTCCCACAGACAAACACTCTTTGGTCATGGGGTCTTCAACACCAGTGAAGGCCTTTTGTGCATTGAGTAGTCTCTGGAGTTGACTGTCCTCAACGAGGCCCTTGGTTGCTGCCTTGTGAACTGTGTATCTCTGATTGTTGCTGATGTCAATGATGCCGCCTGTTGATGCCTGAGCCTCCAGAAGTTTTTGGGCCGTGGTGGGGTCGATCAGTTTACGCATGGTGGCGCTGCGTATTGTAAAGCAGGTGCCAGTGTTTGTATCCATTATTCCAGCAACTGGGTAGATTTCTTGAGCAGTGGAGTGGTCTAAGGGGGCTGTTTTCATTTGTGTGGTGGTGGACTTGGGAATGATTGAGTTGAACTGTTGCTTCTTATTGTCACCTGCAACCAGCAAGGCAAACTCTGAGATGGGAATCTTGCCTGTTTTGTACTGTTGTAGATCATACTCTGTCAGCCGGCCTTGCTTCAGGGCTTCTTTGATTGAGTACTGCTTTCCACTCTTGCGATCCTGCAGTACAGATGTCTCCCCATCAGGTCCAAGGGAAGTAATTTCCTCCCAGTCACACTCCAGCTCCTGCAGATGAATGTACTGTTGACGATCAATCAGGCCCTGCAGGTAGGCATCATAAGGGGACATGTCTTTGCCTGTTTCTGGATCCAGAATGGTGATTTTGGTGGAGACATTGGTCTCTTTGGTCCTTGTCTCTGCTTGCTCCTCTTTCTGCACATTCATCAGAAGCTCCCGGATGATGCTGTCTCGCTGATGGATCTTGTCTTTTTCGTCCAGGATCTCCCTCTCCAGACGCTGAGTGCCAGACTCCATTTTAAGGCTCATCTGCTTGCTCATCTGTGTTCTCTCACTCATTAGCCTGCTCTGCTGCTGGAAAGACAAGCTGATGTCGTGTCTCGAGGCCTCGAATGTCCTGAGCTCCCGAGTGAGGTTCTCGTTCTCCCTCTGTAAGGCATCTCTTTTCAAAGTAAGGGTTGTTTCTTCTCTTGAAGAGCTGGATTTGCTGCCTATCAGAAGGTTGATTTTATCATTGAGACGTCTGATTTCATCTTCCAGGTCCTGTCTGGTAAATTTATGCTGAGACACCTGTTCCCTCAGGCGACCCCTCTCGGCTTCAACAGCCTGGTCTTTCTCAACACGGACAACCTCTTTGTACACTGTCCTCTCACCAGACTTCTCCTTCTGCAGGATCTCAATCTTTAGGGTGATGTTACGGATGTCTCTCTGGAGACGCAGTATATCGCTGGTTTCCTTGTCCATGTCTGACCGAAGACCGTTTGTCATCCTCTCCAGTTTTGGATCTCTTTCAACCTTCAGCACCTCCTCGACAACAATACTTTCCTCAACAGGCGGTGGGGCATTTTCCAGCTGTGTGATGCGAAGTCGGATCTCTCTGAGTTCAAACTCGGCTTGAACCCTCTTTTGGCGCTCATCACTCTCTCTGAGGATCCTCTCTTGCTCTTCCACCTTTGTTCTTAGCTGCTGCAACTCTAGGTCTACCTGACGGCGGGTCTGTACTTCCTCATCTAGTTTCCTGCTGAGCCTATCATGCTCGACCATCTGCCTTGGGTCCTTCTCTAAACGCAAAACCTCCTGCACAACCACTTTCTCCTCAGGCTTCTGTCTCTCCAACAGGATGTATTTGTTTTGCAGATCAAACACCATCTCCTCAATGCTGCGCCGCAGCTGTGCCCCCTCCCGCACATTTCTTCTCAAGCGATCAGCCTCTTTCTCCAGCAGAGGATCAGGTTCATACTTGATGACTTCTCTGGTGAGGACTTTCGTCTCTATCTTGGACTTTTCAGCCTTCCATTCATCTCTTTCTCTCCTGAGCAGACTCACCTGGTCTAGGAGGGAGTTGTAAGTTGTGTGTAAATGGTTCACCTGATCATTTAGCCTCTGAATCTCTCTCTCATTTTCAGGGCTTCTTTCCTCCTTAACAACTTCTTGTAAAACTTCCTTTATCTCTACCTTTGGCTTCTCAGAACGAATAATATTCACATTAGTCGTGACCTGGGTGATATCTCTCTCTAGATCAGAGCGATTCTTGTTGGTGTCTTGTATGTCTTTCCTGAGCCGCATTATCTCCACCTCTGTGCTCGGGTCTATCCGGTAGATCTCATTAACAATTTCCTTCACCTCAATTTTTGATTTCCAGCCTTGAACTTCTTGGTAGCGGCTGTGGAGCTCCATCACCTCTTTGGACAAAGAGTTGTTTTCAATCCTCTCTTCCTCTATGCTTGTTCGAATCCTCTTCGAGTCAGCGATGAGGTCAGGGTCTTGTTCAATCTTTTTCACTTCCTTAGTGATGATCTTAGGCTTAATGTTAGGAATCAGTCTCTCAAGTGCATTAATCTGGCTCCTTGTCTGGAAGATTTCATCATTGATGAGCTTGATCTGGTTGTTCTCCTCAGAAATTTCTGTGTCAAATGTTCGCACTGCTCTCAACATCTCCGGGTCCTGTTCCACTTTCAGCACTTCCTTCTTAACCACCCTCTCTTTGATGGTTGGTCTCTTCTGCGCGAGAATCTGGACTTCTGTCTTCATCTGAATATGTTCCCCATCTCTTACTCGAATTTCATCTCTCATCCTTCTTATCTCGTCTCTGATCTTAGCGGCCTCTACATCAAGCTGGGGATCTCTCTCAAACTCTGTCACCTCTCTGGTCACCAGTTTGGGTTTAGTGGATTTGAGGGTTTCCTCCAGGATAGTGATTTTTTTGGTAAACACCTCAACCTCAGTGTGGATGGTGCTACGCCTCAGGGACTCTTCATGCAGTGTGTTCTGCAGATCAGCTAAATCCCTTTCCAGTTTTGGGTCGCGGTAGTACTGCAGTACTTCTTTCTCCTCAAGGCGCTCTACTCCTCTGCGACTCTTCAGCGACATCATTCTATCTTTAAAGGTTCTCAGGTCTGCCTCGGCATGAGTTTTCCTCTCCTTTTCTTCGTCCAGCTCTTTTAAAAGACTGCTTAGCTCAAAAGAACTCTTTTGCTGGCTTTCAAGCTGCACTTGTTGCTGTGCCACCATTTGGACTTTCTCTTCAGTCTGCAGCAGGAAAAGCAAATTAATTAAATGACAAGTTGTCAAGTTATGTGTTTTGTGACATACCTTAAGGTAGTTATATGGAAACCATATTTTATGGTTAAGTGGTCATATAAATGATGCTTCTTATTCATGACCTGTTTTCTTACTTGTGAAATGAGATTCTTAGCCAGGCCCAACTGTTTTTGGCGTTGGGTGTTTTCAGCTGTTGCTTGAGCGTAACGGTTGACCAGATCCTTTTCCTGTAATAAACAAGAGACGGCACAAACCATCAGCCATCTTGATCTTTTAATGAATGTAACAAATTTACATTATGTTAAAAACGTAGGAGATTAAATGTTACCTCTTTCTGAACAGCGTCAGCCAGCGTGAGCATACGGGGTTTTGTGGCAACAGTGGCTCCAGCATCCTCAAGTGTACTGTTGTATTTGTAGACGTTGGCCTCGTATTCCTGCACAGACGTGAATAATTAGGCTTTGAGCACAAAGTCATATATTCAGTTAATCAAGTATGCTTGTTTTCCCATTTGTGGACTATTTGCAAATGTGTTTATTGGAAAAAATAATGCCTGTGTATAATGCCTAGAATCACCAACACACTCTCTTGCTAATATGTTATAGCATTGTATTATAATCCGTTTGAGTCTTACATTGAGTAGACTCTGCAGGTCTTGAGACAGGTCAGTCACTCTGTCCATGTCATCTCCCTTCCTCTTCAGGTCATCCATCACTCTCTGTGGTAAAACGTTTAACATATGTTAATCACTGTGAGTTATTAATATCATCTATCATTTAATACTATTAGATTTTCTTAATTACAGATTAACATAGAGCAAAGCATAGGTGTACATAAATCACAGCCTTACCTCTTGGGAGCTCTGCCTGGCAGTGACCTGAGACAGGTCATCTTTGAAGTTAATCTGGTTTTGCGGCAGGTTGTCCAGGAAGGACTTCAAGGATTTGGACGTGCTCTGGAACTCCTGGTTCTTGGTTGCAGCTTCTTGTAAGATGTTTTCTCTGAGATAATTTATTGATATGACATCAAATTAAACAATTGACTTTTTAAAGGCTCTGCATCATGGTACTTTCACATTCAAAGGGCTTGTTTTCTTTTCTGCCTTTTCCTATTATCATTTTTATATCTGTGGTATAATTAGCACAAACCTTTGCCTGACCACATCATATCAGTGTATACTGCTACATCTCAAATCATGTATAATAGTGTATGTTTGAGTCTATGCATAGTAGTAAAGTTGTATACACTATAGTGCATGCAAACTCGTCAAAATGTATCCCTGTTCATTTGAATGTTTGAATATTTGTATAGGGTTGAAGAGTCTGGATTTCACAAAATAAAGCAAATATTAGAGAAAAATGTCATATACTGTATAGGTTTTTCTTTTTGTTCGTTCCTATCCTTTTAATCATCATTTATTTTGATTTCCTGTGGGGATCCCGATCTGATTTGACCTGATTTGATCACAGTCTGATTCTCACCTCTCCTTCAGCTGGTTGGCCACGTTACCGTAGCGGGTCTGCAGCTGCTTGACCTCTGTTTTCTGGCGCCGGATGTCAGGGCAGTACTCCTGGTAGCCCTGCTGCAGAGAACTGCACAGCTGCTCTGTGGTCTCCAGATCCTGACTCAGCTTCTTCATGTCATCCTGAGCTGCTGCCACAGACCTTCGCTGGTACTGAATACAGCAAAGGAGACATGTTATTTAAAATCTGTTAAAGTTAAGTTGAATCTATGAAAAAGAGAACCGCCTTTTATGTGGTAGAGGTACGATTTTAAATGCAGACTTTCTCACCTGAATGTCCTCAGCGCGGGCTTGGACTGCACTTGGCACATCAGGGATTGAACCATCTTCACTCAGCTTTTTCTCAAACCCAGAGACGAGACCGTCCACCTTCTTAATCTGACTCTCCAGGTTGAGAGATGCATTTGCTCTAAAAAAAAAAAGGTGAATGTAATTATAAGTGTACTGAGGTTATTTAGTCCGGTAGCACAGCTCGACAAAGACAGACAGATGAACGCCTAAAAAAAAAAGACAGGTGTTAATGTTTTTTTTTAAATCATTTATTGTGTTCTTGAAGTAAAAAAGTTAGAATTTGCAATTTTAAAACAGGGACAACCATATTTTCATTGAATAGAAAACCCTTTACAATGTCGCTGCATAAATGCAACTTCCCAAACAAAACATACACTTACTTCTTGGTGTAGAGGTCAGCAAGTGCTGCAATGCGGTCCTGCTTGTTGTTGGCAGCACTCAGTTTGAGCGGCAGTGCAGAAGAGGTACTGCTGGCATCTTTGGACAGCAGGGGCTGCAGGTCAGCCTGAGCTGCCAGCTTCTGCTGCTCCAGAGCCTTCAGAGCCCTGGCAGCATCCTATAAGGGACAAATGTAAATACTTCAGATACTTGCACTCATATACTGTAGGGTTAAATATCATCAATCAGACATTATATCATCTAGAATTCCTCCTTGTTCAAACTATAAACTCAAAAAAGAAACACCTCATAGTCTAAAAGTTTCAGAAGCTTTTCCATAGTTTCTACAATATTATCACTCAGGGTATCTGCAGATGCTTAAAAGACACATGGTTTATGACATTTGGTAAATTAGTGGTATTTAACCTAAATCTAAAGAGTTGACAGAAAGAATGAAGGCATTAAAAACAGTAACAATCTTAGCTCCAATGAATAAAGACTAAATAAATAACACAGATGCCACAGTTGTCTGTGACTTTATTCCTCTCACCTCCTGTTCCCTCAGCCTCTTGGCCAGATCTCCGGCCGGGTCGGTGCGGCTCAGCGGGGCTCGCAGGCGGCTCAGCAGGTTCTTCTCAGCACTGGCCAGGTCACTGTCCAGATTGTCTAGCTGTTTGGCCAAGGCTGCCGCTTTGGGATCCAGTGGGGCAGAAGACACTGGGGCTGAATAAGGAAACAGGGATTATTGATTGCCTGATCTGATTGTGGCCTTAAAATGAAAAACTATTCGTGCATCTGGCCGTAAATGATCATTGTGGTTTATAGAACCAATAATGCCTTAGAATTAGGATATTTAAGGATGTAATTGATAGACTTACTGACCTGATTGTTGGGACCTGGAGACCTCGGATTTTTGATTCTTTAGTGATGCCACCAGAGCAGCTCTTCTCTTTTTGATGTCTGTCAGTTCACCACCCAACCTAATGAATTGAAAAAAGGTGAATAGAAACCGTATTACCAGCATATTCTTACATTGTTTGTTGTAGCTGCATAATAATACAACCTTGCATTACTTACAGGTCCACTTTGTCAATGGCCTCTGGATCAGGTGGAGCGATATGGAAGCAAACTCCCGGGAAGGTTCTTGTTGCCCCACTAGTGGAGGTAACGTTCCAGTTCTCGTCTGAGTTAGATTTCAGGGTGAACTTCTCGCCTCTTTCCAGAGAATCCTAGATGATAATAATAAATAAAACACATGTCCAAAAAGTTTAGACAAGGAACATCGATATGTGTTGTTTGTCTGTTGTTTCTACCTTTTCTCTGTTCTATGACAACAATTTAAAGTTAAGAACCTTCACCTTATCTGACTCCCAGTCACACAGGGCCTCCACTGTGATGGGTCTGTTGGGGGTGCTGCGTCGTAGCTTCAGAGGAGCGATGGTGGTGCTGCGTCTCCTCAGGTCTGCCAGCAGCTGTTCGCTGTTCTGTACAGCCTTCTCCTCGGCCTGGTGGGAAACAGAGAGAGAGAGATATCTTAGAAATACTCATCTCATGGTAGATTGCAACAAATCCTCTTCCATCTTAAACATCCTCCTAGAATTAAGACTCAATCACAAATGTATCTCTAATAATAGTTTAATGCACTTTGTGTGCTTAGAGTGTCCAAAACAATATCCAAATAGATTACATAATGTATCTATTTCTGTTTTTTAAACTTTGGGATACCTGATAAATGTTTTGTTAGTTTAAACTGCGGGAGAAACCCACTAAGCTCGACTTCTTTTAGTAAATTAAACTCTTTTAAATTGAGGGGAGGTAACAAGATTCACAGCTAAATAAAAGCAAACAAACACGTACAAACTTCTTAAAAGAAAATGAACAGGGGAATTACTAAAAGAAAGAATGTGGCATTATTTACTGGTGGATGTGTACTGTAGTATCTTGTTCATATTTATTATGTGGTGTATACATTGTTTATTGTGTTCTATTCTATATACAAGGGACCACAGATGAATTAATGAATAATTAAATAAAATAGTGATAATATAAAAAATGGGACACGCTGAAACTCTAAATGAGCCGCAGCCGAGCCGCGCCTGATTAAACCGCGCTTTAGATAAAGTTGTGGGAAAAAAAACAGGCACGCGCTGCTAATAATAATAATAATAAACCTACTTTAGATTTTGTCCTATGTGTACTTTTTCTGCTTCAAAACTAAGAACCATCACTTCTTCGTATAACTATTTACAATAAGAGAAGTGTTTGTTACAGGGTTTTTTTCCCCACAGGGAGGTGCAAGTTGAATTTCTTATGTGCATCAACTTGCAGTCCTTAGGTTCCTCTCTACCTCGAGCTGCAGCAGTGTCTCTGAGTTGCTCTTCTTGCTATTGGATTTGGGGTCCAGGCTGTTGTTGAGTTTGGTCAGCATCTCTGACAGCTGCTCAGTCTCCATTTGGTACTGGAAAATAGCACAAAAACATGTTTTTTGTATAAAACCTGAATGTGTCACCCTACAGAGAAATGTATTCAGTGTATGACAAAGAGATAAAAAGTGCATATGTTGTCACATAAACTTGGATTAAATGCAGAATGTGGTGTATGGTGTCCCATATTTACCCTTTTGTAGTCCTCCACATTGTCCAGGTGTGTCTCTTGACAAATGCAGATGTTAAGGAATTTCTGCCACTCGTTTCGAACAGCATCTCTCTGAGCCTGGAGATGTAACGTAATGAGTTAACCTGGATTTAAGTGGCTTTCAAATGAGTTTAAAAGGTTAAAGTTCATGAAATGTTTTCAAAGTATTGTCTTTGCTGTTGAACGCAATGTCTTCTGGGTAATGAGACTTACCTCTATTGTGTCTTTGGCAGGGTGCTTCAGTCCAATAAGTCGTTCTCCTTCATCCTGGAGTTTGTTCACCTCGCTCTCGTGGGACAGCAGGCTGTTGTTCTTAAAGTTCTGTTTGAGTTTAAATCAAAATGGGGTTATTTACGGTTATACCCAGTTGCAGAACAAATAACTCAGTTTGGACCATTCTGGACAAGCAACACCATCCTATTCAAACTTATGTTGTTTCACTGTTTTTGGTTAACAACCCGTCAGTCCCTACCTCATACTGCCTGCGGACGTCAGGTGGGTCCACCATGCGGTCACTCCAGTCCTGCTTTTTGATCTTATTTTGTTCTTCCCCCAGGAAGGACAGTTCCTTGTTGCAGCTGTTCATGTATTCGTACAGGCTGTTCAGGTAGTGGCGACGCCACTTGGAGTTGTCCTGGGAGAAAATAAATAAAACTCAATAAAACATCGAAACATCCAGAAGTATAAATGTTTATGTTAAAATCAATTAGTATTTTTGAAAGCTTTTGGCTTCCCTAATTTTATGTTTTTTTTTCTTGTTGAAATTACAAAAAAAATGGCATATCAGTTAGGAAGAAGAAGCAAATAGCTTAAAATGTGTTTTGTTATTTGGACATTTTATTAACCAAAATGCTATAACAAAGAATGAATTCTGATACACGAACAAAAGAAAAACAAACTTGTGTCCTAAAGGTCAAAAAGGAAAATTAATTTTGTTTTGTTTGTAGATCTCCCAATAAATGTTGACTCATTGTCTTTATAGGCAAGGCTTTTCATCATAAAACTCAAAAATAAAACTCAACTCACCAGTAGATTGTTGTACTGCTTCTTCAGTTCTACATATTTCTCCTAAGAGACAAGATAACAACATACCGTATAAGCTGCTAGAAACAGTTTTTCATTAGGATTAAAGAAGGCAAGCAGGGCTTTAAATGTTTTTGATCAGCTGCTGTGGTGAACGCAAAGTGCTCAAAGTGCAACTGAAGACACCCAGAAGATGTGTTTTGGTAATGTGTGTTCACCTTGCTGCCTGCAGAGCTGACGCAGAGCTGCGAGTTGTAGGCCTCGATCTCTTTGTGCAGGATGTTGTGAGCAGCGACCTGCTTCTCCAGGTCGGCCATGGTGGGGCCGTACTCCTCCACGTTCACCAGTTTCTGAGTGCACAGACACCGGAAGAATACAGTTAATGGTATGTATAGACAAAACAACCACCAAACAGACCTGACAGACTGAGCACTCTTTAGTTAGTTGTGTTTTATAGCTCGCTCAGCTCAGGGGCCTGTTTCACAAAACCAAGATAATGGATTAAGCCGGGATTTCCCTATTATCCTGGATGAATTTAGCCTTGACTCGGTTTCACGAAAGCGGAGGCACATAAATCTCCATGGAGATTTATTCTGTGCAGCTAGCCTGCTCCCGACCAGGCTAACAGCCAGGATTTATTTAATCCTGGAGCCTTTTCTGATCACCCAGCAGTGGTTTTACCTTATTGTTATCAGCCTGGATTAAAACACAACAGGTGCATATTGCTGTTCATTTAAGTAGGCCTACTGTTATTATTTAAAATTGTGACCATTATTTTTTTTAATAATTATTCATGTGACAGTCATCGTTACTGTTATATTGCTGTATGAAGACTGCTGTTCATATTGTTGTTAGAAGTTTGATGAATATATTATGGCAGTTGTTGAGATAATTAGAAAAGGCGGATACAATTTCAAATGTGTTTTAAATGAAGTCTGTTACTAAGGGCAATACATACAATGCTTTTCATTCAATTAATTTTGTTTTAATTCTTTAACAATAACGATCATGTATGTTCCACTTCCATGTGCATTGTATTTGGCATTCTTAGCACACAAATTGTGTTGTCCAGTAAACTGGGACTATAATTTGGGAGGATTTTACAATTTAAAGAACATATCCTAATTGTACAATCCTCCCAAATTATAGTCTTAGTTCACTGGACCAGTAACTATATAGTGATGTAGGCTACTGTACATTCATGTAACAACAGGGGGAGGACACCTCGTTGGTTTTTGACCTTATATTTTGCTGGGGGGAAAATAACTGTTGAATATACTCTGTTCCATTCATGTTTACAGTGTGCATGGAATTTATCACTTAATTATCTTTATAGTTTCTAGATTTTAGAGTCCAATTTATTCAGTGTCTTTATTTTCTATGTTCATATACAATTGGGAGCAAGGCATATGTAGAGAAGGAAACTCGTCCTAAAAAATACGCGAGAAAACGCGTAGCAGATAATAGCGGACAGACTGAATGATAGTCTAAAAATATACATGTATGAACTACTGCTCTTAACTGAAACCATTCACTGAGTCACTGTCATCTGCAAAACCGAACAGTTGTAAACTTTGCATTAAAAGCGAGCAGTGGAAGTTAATATGACTTAGGTCATTTATATGTTAGCCCATGAGAGAGAGGGAGGAACAGAGTGAAAGAGATATTTATGCATCATACTCTAGCGTTGTAGAAAATGGATCTTCATGGTAAATTTCCTGAGTAACATTATCTTCTGCTTACTTTTAAGGCAAAGAGTACAACTGTTAATTTGTGCAAATGATTAGTAGCCTAATCCTTGAATGGTATGATTATGACGGTTTCAATTCAGAGCAGTGGTTGGTGTGTCAGGGCCCTTACGCATTCAGTCGGTCCGTGATCGTCTGCGCTTTCTCTTGCTGTTTCATTACAGCGGCCGTGTTTCTTTTCTTTTTATACAAATAATGTGTTTCACGTCATCATACTTCCACAAGAAGCTGCTGCTCACTCTGGATAAAGTATGTACAAATTTTCCATTTTGGCATCAGTAAATCTGTGATCGACCTCGCGGTCTTTTGAGGAAAGCCGTGGACGCGCATCTATCTGAATTACTTCAGCCTGGCTCGACCTAGTCGCTCCTCCTCAGCCTGGCTTGGCCTTCGTGAAACGCACCAAGCCAGGATGCTCAGATTAGACTAGGTCAAGCCTCGCTTTATCAGTTATCCTGGATTTATATATTCTGCTTTTGTGAAACAGGCCCCTGGTTAATGTGTTTATTACACGGTAGGTAGAGACTGAAAAGCATAGTTTATAGATTGAAAACTAGCGCAAGATGTTTGTAGGAAAGCAACAGGTATGTACTGCATGTAGAGCAACATTTGATGCACTATTGTGTTACAACAAGTTTATAGGATAAGGCTATTGTTTTCTATAGTTTTCTTGTTGTCAACCAATCCCATAAAAAAACTAAATAAACAAATCAACGTCTCTCAGTACTTTCTGACTTCCCTATTCTGTCTGTGGTTCTCCACCCGAAGCCCATTTGTTCCTGAAGATGTAAATCTTTAGATGATATTTCAGAAATATATAGTTTCATCTTTAGAAAAAAGCCTAGTAATTTTCCTACAACAACTGGGTAGCTGTAGTTTTTAACAAACATGGCTAAAACAGGAATAAAAAGTGCTGTTCTTGGGGACTATTTTCAGTGGCAGATTAATACACATTTGGCATGCCAATAAGTATTTACAGCAGCAAGACCATGTACTTTCAAAACAGGACATGATTCAAAATAAACTCCAGTTGTGGCTGGGTTAGCTCAGTTGGTAGAGCAGGCACACATATATATAGAGGTGTATGCCTCAACGCAGAAGGTCCAGGGTCCGACCCGAGACGATTTCCTGCATGTCATCTCTCTCTCTCTCTCCCCTTTTATATCTGCTATCTAGCTATTCTTTCTATTAAAGGCTGAATGACCCAAAAAATATTTTAAAAACAAAACAAAATAAAAAATAAAACCGTAATGTAATCGTAATGAAGGAACATGTCCCCCAGTGAACAATGGAGCTCTGTGGCACAGAGGAACAACAAGATATATCAGGATTTGGATACGCAGACAATAGGCCTACATATTACTAGCACCATTGTTGGTTTTGGTCTTTTCATGGCATTAGTTGACAATAGGAAACATATAAAATACTGCCAACATTATTCTTTAAAGATTAACATCAATCCTGGATCTTTAGAGAGTTTTTAAGCAGACTGTCCCGAATGTTTAGCGTTAGGATACGTACTTGCTTCTGGTTTAAAACAGGCCCCCAGTCGATCCTGGGCATCAGCGACACATCGTCAACCTGCTCGTAGATGTCTCGGTAGAAGGCGCAGTCCTTCAACCAGCGCTCATGGAGGTGGAGGACACTGGAGTCACCAGAGGGCAGAGGAGACACAAAGAAACAAATAACTCAGTATGTATTGAGACCCAAAGTATGAAATACATTCTGAAATAATCATACAAATAAATGCAAACTAAATAATATAAGCAAAGAATTGTGAATTAATCACAAAAAAAATATTTTCACTATAACAGTTGATGAACAAATGATCATGAAAGGAAACTTTGTTTAATTTCAACTAATTTTAATACAGTATAATAACTAATATTGTTTTAATTGTAAACCATCTTCTATGCTGTTAGTCTTTTAAACCTTAAAAAAAAGGTCTGAGGGGCTCCACACTTCTCTCCATTATGCAGCTATGTTGTGATTCCTTTGTGTTGCATTTATTCTGTCCCAACTCACTCGCTCTCTATCTCTCTGGCCTGTGGGTAGTTGGACTTCTTGGCTTTGTCAACGTCCAGGAAGAGATCCTTCAGAAGTTCCTCAGCCTCGCCCAGCTTGTCTGATATCTCAGTCTGGTGCTTGAAGGGCAGGTCTTTCTTGTCATTTTCAGCGTCCTGGTGGAAGTAGACAACAGTTAGGGTGATTACTTTTACAGAGGGCTGCCAGTAAAAGTGATTTTTGCTTGAGTTTGAGTGTTTGTTCTCACCACAGCCAGCAGCTCTTCGGACCGGAGGATGTCTTTCTCCACCGTGTCGGCATTCTTTTGCATCTGGGCGATCAGCAAGGCCAAGTTGCTGACCTGGGTCCTGCAAGGTGAGGAAAAGGAGTCAACAAAAGGGCACAGATGAAGCCACAAACACAGATCAGATTGTGGTATCGAGAGGCAGCTCAGTATTTCGCCCTCTCATGCTCCATAAGCCCTCTCACAGGCCCAAATCCTCTGTAGCTGAGAGACTGACACTCACTAGCAGACGTGGCTATAGGATGTCCTTTTAGTTGGCCCACATGTTTCATTCTTAGTCACTGACTTTTGATAGACAATCATCTCATTGATCATAAATATTGACAACAAAACAGCTTCTAAATTTAAATGGACTTCAGGTAGATATAGCTAAAATACAAGAAACATTTTCTCAGTAAACTGGTTTACTGGCAGTAAAGTTTTGAACGTGTACACTCTTAAAAACCCAATGAACCCAAATTTTGTAGAGTAAAGTAAAATTGGTTTATTATTTTGGACACGCTCCACATGAATATCTTTTAATATGATCTAAAGAGCCCAGACATGTTGTAAGACAATGAGGTCTAAGGACAAAACATATTTCTAGATCTCCTCTATCAAACATCTGCACTGAGGCATTTTCCTTGTATCTTTTTCACTCTTTTGTATTATCTGCCCAATGCCTGTATATCAAGATCACAACACAACTTGACAAATCACGCACTGCCTCATAGGGTCAGTGTCAAGATATTTCTTTTCACCATCCGAGCCACCTACAAAAGCATTCCTTACATGCTAACTATTCCTGCTGACTGTGACTATGACTGTTTGCGTAGCACTCTGTCGATGCCACTGAGAAAAGGAAGCGATGTCTCAGACAGACGATCAAAGGAGGTTGAGATTCTACTGGCTGACAAAGAGAGATGAACTACACCCATAAAACTAAATAAGAGGTCTAGGTGTGATTTAGAAGCTAAGGATATGAATAAAGATAACACAGGATGATGTTACAATCTAATATTACATTTTTTTTGTGTAAGAGGCTTTGTGGTAACTGCATGACGAGTAAGTGATCAATTATGGGGCATGCAAATCAAATCAAATCATCTGCAAGCAGATGAGAAATCCAACAAGTTTAAACCAGGGAGGACCATAAAGGAGCTTTTGCAAAGTTTTCAGTAGTGTTGTTTTCTCTGTCCTCTCACTCACAGTAAATCAAGTTTTTACATTGCATTCCATTTAAAGATAAACTTGCAGGTTGCATTTCTTACTGTATTCAATAATATGTCTGTCCAAATGTCCAATGTCTCCACTTTGAGATGTTACAAAAAAAACAGAGTCCAGATATTACTGTGTGTTTTTGATATTTCTTACCACACATTCATTCACCTGCAAGGTGCTCGCAAACACCAGGGGTGGCTAGTTACTCTTTATTTCCTTTTGTAATGCCCTTTAAGTCTGAGAAACATCCTCATAACGTGCAGCATTTACACTCCAAAATCAGCTTCACATCAGTTAGGAAAAGGGAAGTCACAGCTTCAAAAAAACTACACATGTATCATAAATCATTCAAAATGACAGTGACAAGACATTTTACATGTTGAACTTTTGCTCTTCTCCCTGAGAGTTTAGTTACTTAGTTTACTTAAACCTCTGAAATAACGCTGATATGTAACACTGAACCAAAGACTGTTGGCGAGGACCTCGCTGGTTAATTGACCCACATACCAACGCTACCTCAGAGTGCAATGTCGTGTCTCTCTGGGGAGAAAACAAGCAAATGTCATATTTATAAGGCAGTTTCGCACAGCTTTTTAATGTTGACAGAGGAATGCAGTGTTCCTCTTCCTGCACTGACTCACTGAGCTGCGAGCTGATCTGGTTCTGCAGCTGCTTTGACAATGGCTTCCCTATTCCTGCTCACTCAGCAGGAGAGACAGGTATGTGCCACACACATAGTATGCATAGTACACACAATCATTTCTTAACTTCCCCATTGTCAGCCAAAGAAACACTTGTGCTTTTGCTTAAACCAACTGTGACACAGCTTTACCAGCCTCTCTGCTGGCAAAAAAAGAAATTAAAGACAAAGACAATGATGACAAGGGCCCATACGAGTCAGCAGAGCATGGATTAATGGAGCAGTATGATAATTTGATCTACATGCTTTTACCAACTGTCCTTTCTAATGGTGTATGATACTTTTCTGACTTAATTTTATTACATCGTTCATCTATGTGAGGGAGGGGAGGTTGTTGACATCATGAGTGAGTGAAGTGAGGGTTGTCTTCTTTATCTGTCAAGTGGAAGTACACTTTTCCTCATTAACGAATGGCCATAGCAGAATAGCTCAACAGTTAGCAGCTTTGGCTGATTTGATTTGAAAGTAGGATAACTGGATAACCCACATAAATTAGAAGGGCTTGCCTTTTTGAGTTAGTTGCAATCACAAAAAACTTGCACCACAAACACTCCCCGATTTAGTTATACCGATTAAATCTCCTCCCAGCTCACAGTTTGTATTATGAAATTCAATTGTGTTGAATTTTGGGGCTAAAAGGTTGAAAGCAGCTCAAAGTTTAGAAGGTTCAGCACCTCTCACGTCACAAAGAGGAGTTTCATTTAATGTGAATGTGCAAATTAAAAGCTCCATTCTGCCCAAAAACTGCCCACTATAGGAGAACAATTGACCTTGAATGCAGACAGTTCTCAGCAGCGTACCAGCATCAGTCACAGACTCAGTGTCTCTATAAAGTCACTGTGTCACCAACGGCGCGAGCTGTGATGTAAATGACAGACTGCAGAACAAGATACTAACATCAGTGGTATCCGCCCTCAGCTACCAGCACCCGCATGCTTACGCATGCTTACACACACACACACACACACACACACACACACACACACACACACACACACACACACACACTGGTTTGATTATCAATCAACTATTTGTGTAGTAAAGTAAAAATGTGAAATATTTGCTGGTTTCAGTGTCTGAAATGTGAGGATTTGCTGCGTTTCTCTGTTTTCTATCATTTCAGTTGACTTAAAAATTAATATTTATGTGTTTTTGACTGTTGGTCAGACAAAACAAAGAATTGCGTGGTGGAAAATTGAGATCTGGATTTGCTGACATTTCATAAACTAAGTGATTAATCAATCATTCTAAAAAACTAATCCAAATATTAATCAACAATGAAAATAATCATTGGTGGCAACACTGTCTTCCTTTATTTAATTGGTGATGGAAATCTGTAAATGTCATGTCCTGTGTCACACGGTAAAATACGGTTGGGAACCAACGCCCACATTAAGAGAAAGAAACCAGCTGAGCAGTACAGACTGCCTAGCCCTCATCACACCTCAGCACACATCCAGGTCAGGGGCAAGGTGAAACCACTGGGTCACCACCTGCCTGTGAAACCATGTCACTATGGTGACATCAGACAGGGACAAGAAGGTTACAGATTCTCTCTGGCAGCTGACATACTGCTGGTCCTGTCATACTGTGTGTGTTAAAGTGGATTTAAAGCCATTATTGTCAATTAAATCAACTCAAGTCAACTAAGGTGACCGTACTAACACAAACACAACCTGTCCTCATCAATCCCCATTTCTTAGATCAGTACAGGACAGAGTTTCGTCCTTTACCTGCAGTGAGATCTTTCTTTTCACATTTTACAAATGACAATAAATGACCATTTGGAACATATTACACATTGCATGAACCTTTTTAAAAACTTTTTCTCAATCAAGCTGCAAGCAGCCTTCTACCCCCACATCAATCTATATTTTAAACAGCTGCCAGGTCTGACGGGACACGGAGCAGCCACATCACACACACTTCTCAGAGGATAGTCTTTTGCACATTGAAATATGATCCCCAACAACACTGTCAAAAGTCTAAATGTTGGTTCAGATTCGGTGCAAACTGGCCAATGAAATCACAATTTTGGGGGTTTGGGTGAAGAAGCAGGTTGAGAGGAACTGATAACATTTGTTCTCTCTGTGATTTTCACCTCTTAGCCACAAACACATTTTCACTAGTTCCACCTCGTGTTTGCAAAGTAAACCTGACATCAGGGCCCTGTTTAAGCTTTCACCATCACTTTGGATTAACCTTGACATAACTCTTGACACCCTTGAAACCAGTGAAGAAACTGCCAACCCAAACAAACTTTCAAAACAGCCATAACGTAACAGGAAGGGAACCACATCACACAGAGAGAAAGAGGACACCAGCACGCACAGGAAACATGACAGTCCTCGGCTGGGGAAGAACAGGAGGAGGGGTAACACGACCAAGATACAATGTCACCAAACACACATTCATTCATACGTGCATTCTACCATAAAGTCCTGTGGATGATACTCACTTGCTGCTCTTGGCCGTGCCCTTGAGCGTACTGTCCTTAGTGTCCTTTTTCTTAAACATCCTGAAGGTTGTGGAGGGGTCAGGCAGAGATCCCACAAAAATCACTCTCTCTCAGTCTCTTACTCCTTCTGTGTCTCTATCTTCCTCACCCTGTGGCTCCCACTCTGTCTCTACTCTCCCTTTGGTTCCTCTCAAACACACTCAAACACACTCTCACGTCAGCACAGTGTTTGACGCTGGCAGCCACTCCCAGACAGGTTAACAGGTGTGTCACCGCCCAGACATCCTCCTTGCAGAGGAAGACCAGAACGACCTGTTCCCTGCATTCCCTCCCTCCCTCGGTCTTGCCCTTCCTTTTCATCGGAGCCCTGACACACTCTCAGATCTCTCACAGGGAGCAAGGCCTCTTTGATTACCATAGATGCATAATTCCTGGAGCAGGAGTGACACTAAATTCCTGCTGGGAGTTGTGAGCAAAACGGTTTTTATTTATACCAATGGAATACAAACTGACCACTGAATACAGTTGGGAGAAATCAAGTTAGAAAGCAATGAGTGATTCAAAATCAAATTTTAGCGCTATTAGGGTGCCCCTTTGTTGCATGTCATTCCCCATCAAGCTCTCTCCTCGTTTCCCGTCATCTTTCAACTGTCACTATCTAATAAATCCATGAAATGCCCCCAATTTGAATCAAGCTTCATTGATTGATACAGCAATATTATATATCTCTGAAAATAACAGATTCATTCATATAACATTTCATGCACAAACAGACTGGGTAAATAGCAGATAAAAAAACTTCATAAAGCAGAAGATTGTAGCAAACCTTTCTGTTTTTCCTTATTTTATCCCCACTTTAATAACCTGTTACATGTACAATTCAATTATAAAAAAAAAAGGAAAAGGAGGGTGGGTGTGGTAACAAGAAACACCCCTTGCAACATATACCATCATATTATTTACCCATCGTAAGCATCACCACACAGTTCTTTATTCATGGGATGGATGGATGGATGGAAAATTTATTGAACAACAACAACAATCAACACAAACGTGTTCAAAAGGATAGAAAAAACACAAAAAAGCCCAAAGGCTTGTTTCCATTGTGGTCCTTATGATGGAAGACAAGTAACAGTACATAGACTAACAACATTGAAAACAAAGAGAAAGGAAAGCATACCAATAAATCAAATAAAATAAAAATAAAAAATCACAATAAAACAGATATATCCAGGACTAAATTCCCAGATAGACAAACAGACACACAAGCAAATAATACAGTATTCCTACTACTTCAAGGATTTCTATTTCTATTTCCTTTCTTCTTTTTTCCTTTATAAGTTTAATAACCAGTTTTTTATTGAAGATTTAAAATGATAATATGAAGAGCTCAACAGTTTAATGTTTAAAGGCAAACTATTCCACAAGACAGCTGCAGAGTATAGGAAAGAATACTTTCCCATACAGCTCCTAAAGCGGCAGGGCCTATAATCTGTGGAACTCCCCCGGGTACAGTAATTGTGTGTATCACTAATTTTTGAAAAGTAATCACATAAATACTTGGGTGCCAGATTATTTCTTATTTTATAAACTAAACACAGTTTAAGTTGAGAAACTCTCTCCTCCACTCTGAGCCACCCAAGACTGGAGAAATGGTACGCAAGAAGATGAGTTCTAGGATGTAATTTAAGAATCACTCTGGTTAGTTTATTTTGACAGATCTGTAGCTTGTCTTTAAGACCTTTAGTAATGCCTGTGTACCAAGATGTACAGGCATAGTCAAGATGACATTGAACAAGCGCATCTGCCAGGATTTTTAAGGTTTTACTATCTAAAAGGCTGGATATTCTTGCTAGGAATTTAGTCCTTTGGCTTACCTTTGAGATAATTTTTTGAGCCATAAGCTCCCCTGATAATTTGTTATCTAATATACAGCCCAAGTAAGTAACTGATTCCTTGGCTGTAATTTCAACATTACCCATGACTACCCTAAACCCCATAGCCTTTTTAAGTTTATCTCTGGACCCAAAAAGAATTGACTCTGTTTTACCAAGGTGGAGAGACAGCTTGTTGTCTGTTAGCCAAACACTAAGGTTAAGGAGTTCTGAACTAAGCAGCCTTTCCACCTCTGATTTGTCTTTATGAGAGACTAGAATAGCTGAGTCATCTGCAAATAAAAACAAATTACCGTCTATAGCTGACGACATATCATTAACATATAATAAAAAAAAAAAAAAAAAAAAAATCTAATGTTGGGAAGATTCCCAACATTAGAGCATCTCCTTTAATCAAGTAGAATTTCTTCCAGTCCTATACAATGTGCCATACTTTTTTAAACCAGACACTAATGTTAGGCTTATCAGTTAGCTTTGTGGTTGTCTTCATATATTCTTTTATTCCACCATGTGGTAACTGTTGGATTCAAAACCCTCTTAAATGGGCTTTAGCAGGCTAACACAATTTAACTTAAATATATGTATATAGTTCTTCTATTCAACATGTTTTAATTGTACATCTAATTTGGTTTGGGTCTAATTGGATTGTCAAGGCATTTTATTAATATTATTTTCAGTTTTACATTTTCAGTCTACTTTTGATTTTTACTTGCTCTGTTCACACCCATCTTCACCCTGACAGATAAACCCAACGCTACGAACACACAGTGTTTACAGTCAACAATGGAAAGGTGTCTGACAACCAGTGGGCCAGAAAGGAACTTTCTAGAAATGCATGTAATAATAATGTTAATGATAACAGATGGCTCCATACACTGCACAGTCCCATGTGTAGCATCTACAGTCATTCAGGATCAGGGCGTGTCTTTGCAGCATATCAACAAAAGGAAATCATGGCGAGGAATGCAGCTGGGCAGCTTTCTTTGCAGCAGGGAACAGCACAGGGAGCACACATTTTTTAAACAGGCCAGTCTCTCTCTCTTTCTGGGTGCGTCCACCTGTCTGGAAAAACAGATACTCATTCAGTAGCTCAGAGATACAGTATATGTGGATCCATTTTCAGCTCCTAAATACAACACAAACAGCTTTTTATATATTTGTGTCCTTTAATGAGAAAATATTTTGAGCTAAACCTGGTAGAAGCTACTGTATATGGATCCTGTTTCAATAATACAAAAACAACATTTAAATGGTTGACCAAAAAATGTCATCACAAGGTCCATTTAGTTGATCGAAACACATGGTCTTCCTCAAGATGGAGTTTGCCCAGTTAAGAAACTGGTTTATTTTTTAGATTATTTTTTGGTCTTTTCCACCTTTATTGACAGGACAGCTAGGTGACAAAGGGGAGAGAGAGAGGGGGAAGACATGCAGGAAATCGTTACAGGTGGGATTCGAACCCTGGACCTCTGCGTCGAGGCATAAGCCTCTCAGTATACGTGTGCCTGCTCTACCCACTGAGTCAACTCGGCCACAGAAATTGGTTTATTTTTTTTTTTAGTTTTCTGAATCAGGAAGCATGGTTAAGATATGCAAAATTGGGGGTGTTCTGAGCTAAAAATCTGAAAAACTTTGTCTTTCGCAAAGCAATGGAAATTTTCCAGGCATGCTAGATCCTCTCAGGACCATGAATGTCTGTACAATATTTCATGGCAGCCATGAAATTTCAGTCTGGACCAAAATGGTGGTCTGACCGACAGACTGACATTGCCATCCATAGAGCCATGCTGCTGCTAGCATGGCTACAATGATGATCAGAAGTAATACACCCTTCCAACATCACACAGAAGTACATGACAAGTGACAACAAACTAAATCTAAGAATGCACTCCTGCCCTTAAGGGTGGTAAAGGTCGGCAATGTCACTGGAGCTCAAAGCTATCTGCGATTTAAAAAGGAATCAATGACATCCTCAAGATCATTTTGACAGTTTACATGACATTAAACATGGCAGGGAATATCTGCATATCTCCAAATTCCTTACAGTTGAACTGAGGAAACAACAGTGGGTGAGGGTGTGTCAGTCTCATTCACCAAACTACACACAGCAGACAAACAGCATGGTTGTCTGGCTCAAAGTCAACCTTACAAAGCTTTGATGCTTCTTGTACTGTAACTTGGGCTTTTTAACTTTTCACCTAAACAAGTACAGTACTGTACAACCTGCGTAACAAAGCATAAGCATGTCAACACGTAAATGGACACATCTTTCTGTGAAAATGTTAACTGCTGTGTTTCATCTCACAACTGCAAAATAAAAGGTGTGAATAGACTGAATAATAGAAATAAAAAAAAAAGAGAAGACTGTTAATGATACTGTGTCTTATCTGGTCTTTCCAGTTATCTCCACCGCATCACATATCTTCAGTCCATCGAGGCAGAGCACGTTTCTGTAGTGACATGGGTATGTGTGTATAGAAAAGTGATAACCGGCAGCAATAAAACATCAGGTAGAGATGCCATGCATGTGTGTAGTGGGTCGGTTAAGTCATTTAATATACTTTGGTGTTAAAATGTCGAAGGGAAAAGAAACAAACGCGTTATTCATACGCATTCATGAAAATGCAAATACGCAATGTAAGCCTTAACACGTTCACACACCCTTCTAAGGCATCCTATACACACCTAACACACCCATAACAGAGGTGCAAAAAGGCAGCCACACACCTCTTTACTTTAAAAATGTACCTTTACTTGTGAGGTAATGTGAGGTTTGATGTTACGGTAATTGCAACAAAATCACAGACGAAGCCACAATCAAAGCCTTTTTTCCCCTCAGTCATGGTCCTTTGGACATGTTTATATCACAAGGACTCAAGTTAGAATTAATGTCACCGAATTTTCCATAGAAGTGAACGAAGAAAGTCAAGAAACCAGTGTTTGGTGCAAATATATTTTAATAATAGCCCTGGAAATTAAACCAAATCATACATTCCCATTTCATTTCTCTTTCCAGTTACGTTTCCAACAATTATTAATCGTGACTACCTGTTTCTTTTCAGGCCAAATCGAGGTAAAGTGCTGGAACTATTCCAGCACGTCAATCTTAATTCTGTAAAATAAAACATTAAAAGGGGAGAAGAAAAAAAAACAAAAAAATAAAAACCAAAGAAATTGATACAAAATTAGTATGCAAAACAGAAAAATGTTCCGAGTGGGAGAATGACACTGAACCAATCCTCTAGCTAGTGTTTAACCAGGTATCACAGGCAAACCAGGTCTCTGAAGGATCAGAGGAAATGCGTGGCTTTGATGTGAACATTATGACTGGCAAACAACAGATGACAAAATGTTTTTAAAGTTACAGTATAGCCATAGACATTTTAGTCCTACTCATGAGGACAAACGGGAAGTGTAGTGTGATGAAAAAAAGGCTGCTAAAAACTCCCTCCATTCTTAATGTCGACTGCTGTCCTACAACATTGATTTTGCTGAAATGCAAATAAAAATGTCAAAATAAAAACATTACACAAATTAATTACAGTCTGAAATGCTGCATTGGTACTATGAGATCATCAGCCAGCAGGCCCCTTTGTAGAAAACGTGCCTTAAAAACCAGAGACACTGGGTGGTGTTAAGGGCGTTATAAAGTAGCCGCAGCCCAGCTGGTGCACGCAAATGTGACGTCATGGAATCGCCATAACTATTGATACTGGTGGTCGCGACACTAGTTGCAGTCTTCTCCTGAACAGCGGTGGCGCTAATGAGGAAAGACGACCGACTTTGCTCTTTCTACGGACTAGAAGGAGGAGAAAAAGATAAACAACGGCAGAACTGGCAGCAGCATTGACGTCAATGTTTCGATTTGATTCGATGACTTACTTCGTCGGATCAAGCCTTTCATTCACAATAAAAGAACTCATCTTAACCCAGTAAGTTTACAAGAGAGACTTGCAGTCACCCTGAGTCCTGGCATCCGGTTACCCAGGAGCTCGTTCATGCTTCCCATTTGCCCTTTGTCGCACGCCGCTGATAAAAAAAATAAAAATAAAAAAATAAAGAGTGGTGCACGACCTCTGCTCGCGCGCTATAAATCCAGGTGCGCCTGCAAGATCTACGTCGTTTTGACGTCACGATGGCGCGCGCCAGCTTGGCTGCGGCTACTGTAAAACGTGCATTAGAAATTGCTGTTTGCGCTTTCATAGACAAGCTGAAGCAGTTGGACCCTTCTCTAAAATGATGGCAAGTTTAATGCCAAATGTCATACAGGACAACATATACAGTATGCCCAGTGAAGTTGACAAATTAATTAAAAGAAAAACATTTCACACTTTGATTCCTGGCTTTTAACCAAATAATTGACTTTGTCAGTATATGGGGTGAAGTTTTAAATCACAAATTGGCTTCTTAATACACAGTCAAAAGCAGGAGAGACCAGATCAAAGGTGGAGGGAAGAAATGGGACACCGCTGGGTCTTCTGAAACTACGATGATTGATAAAACAGCTTCAGTTTGTTGAACTACACAGAATATTTATGGTATTTGATGAGCACTCCTTTGTTTTAAGTCAAAGTAGCTGCCATAACAAAACTGCACTTTGTAAATTTTATGTTTAAGAAACAATGCCAAAAAACATTTCACAAAAGAAAAAACTAAGACGTAATTACATGAAGGCGCTTACATGACAGTGAAAAAAGAAGAACTACTATTAATGGATTAGTTTACTCTGACAGGATTATGAGATTAACAACTTGGCTGTACTTAAATACCATGGGATGGTAACCTGTAAAACCTAATATTCACCGACACCTCCATAACTCAAATTGAGGAGGCAGCCTGTAATCTAGAAACCCATGCAGCCTGATGTTATTACTAGAGGTGGCTGGTTGACTGGGGTCATATTGCTATTGGAAATTGATTCAATTACTTTTCTATAATCTTTCTTGGAAGATTAGACTTACTCTGCCTTCCTCAGAACTGCAAACTCCACCTATCTTGCACTTTAGGCACTAAAAATCAAAACATAAAAAGTAATTTTAAATGATTCTAAGTAACAACTGACCCAAGTCTGGTTGGTTGTGGTCAACTCAGGACCTTGTGGCTCTCCTGTGGAAACCAAAGCCTGGGGGATTGATTTAGCTGCCAAAGCCAAAGATGCCCTTGATGTAGCCTGTGAGACCGCCCTTGCCCTTCTGCTCCACCTTGTCATCCAGAGGCGGGAAGGCCACGTGGTTGAGAGCAAGGTCAAAGAACAGGGGCTTGCAGGGGATTGGCTGGAAGTCGGGAGGAAACTGGACCAAATTGGGCTGCTTTCCTACGAGGGCGGGATCGAGGCGGAAGGTCTCCAGGCGTTTGCAAAGGGGCTGCATGAAGGAGGAGGAAGTAAAAAAAGTATATAAACATAGATAACTTAGTTTGTTTTCAAAAACTTGGCCATGCAGCATAAAACACTGATATTTAGAAATCCTATGATCCTTCTCATTCCATAATGGACAACATTCATCAGATTAGTTTGCAGGGTTTTCCATGCGTAGAGAAAGTTTTGGTGGCCCCCCCCCCAAGAGGTTTTTAGCTATCACCAAGGGAAAATCACCAAGCTCCAAAACATCAGATTTTCAGCAGTCAGCCTCCCTCTCATCCACTATATTTTACACGTGGTTAGTGCCGATAAGCCAGCTAAGCTGCACTGTTTAGACTGGACCTGAACGCTCCGCTGTGAAGCTAGCGCTATTGGGATCTCAGTTTTACAGTGCGAGTCAGGCTGTACCAGACTCTCCCGGTGACCAGCGGCCTGACAGCATCAGTAATAAACTGCGACAGTTTCATAACCAGTTAAAAACGTCTCGTAGTTGCGTTAAATAATAGTCAAATTCCATGTTTGGGTACATTTGGTTTTAACACCTGATGTGAACGGTATGCGAGCACGCATGAAAAACCATAGTGCCTTTATCGGCATTGCCATGACTCAATGAACTAGCTCCAGACGCGCCATCGTCCCGCTCTGTCTCTCTGCTGCCCTCCATTCACGTAACAGTGGCAGTTAAACTGTATTTCACACTATGAAGGTTAAACTTTGCAATTAATCCGCGGTTCACATGCATGCTGAACTGTAGGGCTTGTAAACTACTGCATCACTGACAAGTTATTGATCAATAGAATGTATTTAAAAATAGCAAACATTATACTTCATTAAGTTTTGTATTCATAACACGATTGTATTATTGTACAAATTAACTACAACAGTAATAGCAGTCACCTTATGTAAGTCTCTCCTACATTTTTCAACTTAGGAGCAAAACGTGCTCCTTGGGTAAAAAGTTATCATCAAGTCCTTTTCATATTAAACAAACTGGACTTTGGGGTCAAGTGTAGTCGGATGTTACCTGCCACCAGAATTATGTGTTTTTCTTGACATAAATAAAGACGTTTTCACCATAAACTGGTGCCTAAAAATGTATCAGAATGCAGGAAATGAAGTCTTTGCCGCTTAAAATTTCCTCAGGAAGCACCCCCACATGCCCCACTTAATATGTGCCGCCCCAAAAGGCCCATTCTGAGCTAGGAAAAACCCTGGTATGGTGTGTCTCTTGATTTTGTTCTCTTACCGTGTTGTCTTTGACCTGCTGCTGAGAGGGAACTTCAGCAGTCTCATCAGTATCTGAAAAACAAACATTTCCAGAGGCTTGTACACAGGACAAGGTAGAACAAGAATAGGACCAAATAAGTTCTCAGTTAGAGTTGGGCTGGGAAACTGTCAGTTCAAAAGGTACTCTCACCTAAAATAGCAGCAGCTTGAAGGGAGTATTTTTCAGCATTGACCTCAGCGATGAGCTCCTGGACATCAGGGAGATCCTGCAGAAAACAGAGAAACAACCTCTATGGAGTTTGTTTCCTTTTTATTTTACTGTGTTTATGTCAACACATGTAAGGGGATCTTTTCATGATGGGTTGTAAATGAAATTGTGTGGTATTGAGAGATAATGTATTTTTATTATTAGGGCTGTTAAAATTAAAGCGATAACCATCTCCGGTCTGATCTATGAGGAGAAATCGTTTCAGCTGTGTGCTGAAGGTGTTCACGGAGAACGTGATCTGTAATGCCGTCACCTTACACCGAGCACGCCAAGAGGAAGAGAGTGACCGCCATGGACGCAGTGTACAACGCACACTTCATCATAGGTAAAACCTGATCCTAAATCACAAATAAAAAGGCTCTTTTAAACGCCACACACTTAATCTAAAGAGAGACTTCCCATTCTGAGTAACAGGCTTTATTACTTATAGTCTTAACTAAATCAATGATCATTAAAAAGCATATCAAGACCCCAAAAAAAGGAAACAAATTCCCTTGAGTTGAAATGGATAAAGAAAACAGTCTTTTGAATGGCAAGTTCAGTTTCAAAGCCCTTCCAGATGGTTCTCTCCACAAGACTAAAGTTATTTGCACGTACTGACGATGTGAATTAAGTTGCCCCCGGAGTCGCCGAGTTCCAAATACCACTTGAGCATTAAACACTGGAAAAATATCCCTTTTAAAAGTACATTTAGAACAGATAAAAAATAACTATGGTTTACCATGGACGATGCAATGAAATTGCGGTTAATTTTAATCAATCGACAGCCTTAATTTTTACATGACCAACCTTCAGGGTGTTGTTGAGGCTCTTGGCCTTAGACTGGACCTCCTTGGCGTATTTCAGCACCCTCTCATACAGCACCAGTGCCTCACTCCACTTCTTCACCAGCACATAAGACTGGGCGATGAAGAAACACCTGTGAAGGGCACAGAGGGAAGGACCACATTAACGACACGAGTGATTGTATTTATGTATACAGCATAAAATTCATTTTATATACATAAACACAATCACTCGTGTTGTTAATGTGGTCCTTCCCTCCGTTTTGTCAAAGACAAGACTACAAGAGGACAGCAACTGCAAGAGTACATTGTGGGCTCAGATGTAATGCTAGATAGATGTACGGTGGCACTGCCTCACAAACACTTACTATTTGAATCTTTGTTGTATTTTTTGATTAGGAGCTGTTAACCCAAAAATGTCTGACCTGTAGGCCTTGTAGACGAGCGTCTTGAGGGACACCTCCTTCTGGAAGGTGTGGTCATCCTCCAGGCCCTGCAGGGTGGCGAGCTCAGCCAGACTCTGGAGAGACGGACGAACAGTGGAAGGTTAGGAAGGTGTAGGGGGGGTGGTGGGGGGGGGGAGCAGAAACAGGACACAGGGAGAAACAGAAGGTGAGTTAAACTGTAAGAAGAAAGTGACAGAGACTGTCAAACAAGGCAAAGTACACATCCCTTCACTGCTGACAACACAGAACAAACAACTCATCACACTAACACAGCTACGGTGAGAAACTGGCACCTAGGAACCAATTTCTAACCAATTATTCTAACTGAAATACATGCTGCTACTATGGCCAATTAAAGTAGATATTCCAAGCTCAGAAACACACATTTCTATCCATCTTTATTTTTTTATCTACTTATCCATACATGCAGAACCTTATGATTAAAAAGATAAGAATATAGGCTATTTATTGTCCAGACATTTACCTGCAGGATGATGTCGTAGAGGCGTATGAGATCCTGTGGACGGGGCCCTCGCTTGTTCTCGTCAGCTTCGGGTTCCTTCAGTTTAGCCTGCAGAGTATGGGCCATGCTCTCATTCCTCTTCACCAACGTACACAGCTTAATGTAGGTCAGGTAACTGGGAGAGGAGACCAACAGCACATTTATTATTCAGTTATTAGGAGATAAATGTGAGAGGGAATTAGAGGGTGTAAAGACTTATTTATACTTGTGATTTTCTTTGCTATATATGATGGTAAACTAAATAACTTTGGGGTTTTGGCTGTTGGTCGAAAAAAAACAAGCACTCTGAAAAGGACACCTTAGGCTATGGGAAATTACAATGAACATTTTTCACAATTTTCTGATATTTAACAGATAAAATGATGAATTAGCAGATAAATGAATAATAAAAATAATAATCGTTACAGCCACAGAATATGATCGAACAATCTGACACAGCAACTATCTCAAAAAGATGTATGTAAATATGTGAAGTCTGATCTTGGCATTTACAAGCACAAGCACATTTCTTGACTAGGGGTGTTAACAGTTCACAGAAGTCGGTTTGAGTTCGGTACTGGCAACTTCAGTAAACCATTGTCATTATGACAAAAGGGGGAAACATTTTAAACACGTCTGTATTACACTGAACACTTTCCAAAAAAGGCAACAGGTCACAATAGGCTCTTTGAAGCATCACTTATGCTATGAAATATAAATACGTGTTGTTGTATTTTCCCTCATCCCAGTGATGGGCACACCTGGCTGATGCGTTAGCGGATTTGCACCAGTACCCAGACATCCGCATTTACATGCCGGTAAATCTCCGCTGGAAAATCTGCAACTTTTCCTCTTTTGCGTTGCACCATAGCAACCATAAACACTGGCTTTACCCTGTTTGCTGCTTCCCGTTTGGTGCTGGAGGGAGCGCACACATTGGTTGTTGACAATGTGTACAATATGTGGTTTAACTTTACTACCAAGACTTAAAACTTACGATAATATCAAACTCGTCTGATTTTGTAGGAACGTCAAGATGGGAAAAAGAGACTCGGACTGAGTATTATGACCACCTTACACCAAACTATTGAGAAGACAGGAGCGCGCCCCAACTCTAGCAAGACTCATGATTTCATTCTAATATTGGAAATTGGTCTGCAACAGTGGAATAGCTTGAATAATAATAATAATTTATACTTTATTGATCCCACAAGGGAAATTACTAGTCTTTCCCAACACACAGGCCTGAAATACACACACGCTCAGGACCTATACATGCACAAATGGAGAAATGTCAGAGTGAGGGGGCTGCCCATGGACAGGTGCCCTAGCAGTTGGGGGTTCGGTGCCTTGCTCAAAGGCACATTGGCAGTGCCCAGTAGGTGAACTGGCACCTCTCCAGCAACCAGTCCACACTCAGTACAGGGACCCAACACAACTCTCTATGGACTTAGCTACTGCCACCCCCAGAAAAGTTGCTTGGTGTAAGGTCGGCATTACACGCCTATCAGTTTGTTTGTTATAGATCAGCAAATGTTGCTAACTGACAAAAGTCTAGGTTTCAAGAACACGCGTTTCTTATACCTGTGCAGGAACTGCAGGTTGGACACCTTGCTGCTGTCAGCATCAGAGCTCCTCTCTCGCTGCTTCTACAAAGATGAGCAATAATTAAAAGAAAAAAAACTGGTCACATTCTTGTATTCTGTCACATTGATGAATCTGACCTGTTAGCAATCATCCCGAAGTATGTCAACTTTTGAACCTGCTGTATCTTACCGCCTCACTCTTGAGTTCCTCTCTCACAGCCTGAATGGTGTCTCTGCACTCAGCCAGCAGGGTCTCATACAGATGTTCTTTGGTCTCCTCGTTAGCTGTCTGCATGCCAGAAACAATAATTAACATCTATAGATTAACATCTACAGTGGAACATAATGGCTATTTATCACTGTCTCCCTGTTTCATAGTAAAATAATATAACCTTCACATTAAAATGCATTTGGTATGAAGCACGTGCAGGCAAGGATGGTGTACTATCAGCAGTAATAGTAGGTTCATGCATCAGCATTAGCTCACTATAGCACACAAACTAAGCAGACCAGAAAACTGAAACAGAAAGTATTTTATATGAACCGGTCACATTTGGCTGATACCCGCTCTGCTTAATATGGTATGTATCAGCATTTATACTGCTCACCAAATCAGATTAGTTCATCGCTTACAAGTATACAGTCTAAAGAAAATGCATGGCACAATCAGTGCCTTAAACAGTATGTAGTCTTGGTGTAATTATGTTATGAAACAAAGACAATGAAAAGGACAAAAGGTACAGAAAGACTTAAAAATAAATCACAAAACTATGTCAACAGGTTTCACATCGAGAGGAATTTGGGAGATGAAGACTTAAGTTTAAAAGTACTTTTTTTTATGTTAATCAAAAATGTCTTAAAAAAAAATAACATTAAAACTCTACAAGAAAAATATGTAGACACATTGGCCTCAATATCTGAACTCAGACATACACTTCCTCATCATTTAAGCTACACTTGCATTAATAAAAGTCAATCATGCAAACAAATATTTCATCCATTTAGAAGTAGTAGTGGTTTGACACAAAAGAGCAACAGTTGAAGCAGACGTGACTGTGGGTAACTGGGGGAGAGGCACAGGTATGTGGCCCAGCAGGCTGCCGATACATTCCTGCACACAACTCATCAGCAATCACACTCTGGAGTTTCAGATTCAAATCTTTGTGAATGACAGGATTGTCTTGACCTCACCTTCTATCAACACACTCTTACTATAGGCCTGCCATACTCTACAATAGTCTCAGATGTCTACATGACATATCATGTTCACATTTAAAGAAAGAAGTAGGGCTGTCCTCGACTAAAGAAATTCTTAGTCGACTAACACTTATATGATTTTGTCGATTAATCGATTAGTTGATGTAATCGACAGAGCTGTGCTCTTTGAGAGGTGGTTAAGACTAGAAAAGCACAATATAAATGTAGTTAATTAACCATCTGTAAAACTGACTTTCTCCACAATTAATCATGCAAAAGCACCACTTTAAATCTTGTGTTTACCAGAAATGTGCTCATAAGTTTCTTGGAAATGAGTAATTAAGCATGAATAAGCATAAAAATGACTCATCAACTAAAGAAATCTTAGTCGACTAAGACCAAAACGACCGATTAGTCGACTAATCGACTAAGAGGTGGCAGCCCTAGAAAGAAGTCATGTTGGATAACTGTAAATGGGAAAATGTGACGATTAATGACAAAAGAAATATTGATACAGTTTCATTTGTTTTAAACTCATGTAAAAGTCGTTAAACACTTTTATGGAGGGAATTATTGTCACATATCCACCTTCAAAAGGACAAAAAAAACCTTTGGAAGAAACACTTCCAAAAAGAAAAGAAAAATTCTTCATAGTGATAATTGATAGACAGTGCCACACACTCATTCCGACACCTAGCATGACTGGCTCAACCTGTCGAGAGTCTCTCTCTCTCTCTCTCTCTCTCTCTCTCTCTCTCTCTCTCTCTCTCTCTCTCTCTCTCTCTCTCTCTCTCTCTCTCTCTCTCTCTCTCTCTCTCTCTCTCTCTCTCTCTCTCTCTCTCTCTCTCTCTCTCTCTCTCTCTCTCTCTCTCTCTCTCTCTCTCTCTCTCTCTCTCCTCTCTCTCTCTCTCTCTCTCTCTCTCTCTCTCTCTCTCTCTCTCTCTCTCTCTCTCTCTCTCTCTCTCTCTCTCTCTCTCTCTCTCTCTCTCTCTCTCGAGGAGGGAGGAGTTGACGGTGCTCTCCTACTAGGACTGATGCATGGACAAATATGGCGTTTCCTGTCCCCAGGGGCCCTTGAGCAATCTGGGACAAATGGCACCGACGCTTGCCATTTTTACAACATTCATTCTATCACTCACAAAAATTGGTTGATAAGGATGTTATTTCACATTCAGTTACAACTACTATTAGCATAATAATAGACTGTAACGCTACAGTTAAGTACCAAAAGGGACCACTTGACACTAAAAGATGTTTAATGATTATAATACTAATCTGTCTACAGAGACCTGCTGGGTGTAGCCTTGTTTTCATGTGTGGCCTGAAAATGCACAGAATGCAGCCGTGCAATGAGAGGCTGCATGCCAGAGACCTGAGTGGCTGTGGGTGTGACAGGTGTGTCTGCAGGGTGTGCTGAGCCTTCTAGCATAAGAAAACTGTGGTGGCAGCGACACGACATGTGAGACTGAAGAGGAGAGTGCCACCTATTGAACATTAAAGGAACTGACTGGACTGTTGTAAGGAAGAGGTGTTCTGCTCAAACTTTAGGCCATATGCCCGTTTTGAGACTTTTCATCTGGTGTGCCTTTGGATACAGAATAAGCTGATGACAGGAAATGAGAGGAGAGGGCAAGGGGGATTGACATGCACCAGGAACTAAATATACTGACCTGAGCGATAGCGGCCTCATTGTCTGCCAGACCCAACAGGAATATGCGGGCCTTATCGATCTTGACAGGCACCGACCGCCCTCGCCACTCCACCTCACTCATGGTGGCTGCCTGCTTGGTTCTGGCCTGAGTGATCAGAGCCTGAGGAGAATTTAAAAAATATGAAACATTTTTTTTATAAAACATAGGTTTTTTGATCAACAAGAGTCAATCTTGAAAAGTATAGTAATATATAGGGGTCGGGGGAAATCGATACAGCATAGTATCGCGATATTTTCCGTGGCAATACTGTATAGATACACAGACTCAAGTATCAATCTTTTATTATGTGTTGGTCAGTTTGTCTGCTTAACAATCCCATTTTGCAGCAATGAAGTTGAAGTGAGATGAACAAACAGAGAAATGTATCTATTTCTTAACTGCTAATTAACTTGTTAGTCCTAAATTTGAACCAGCAAGTTGCCTTTTAAGCTCAGATTTTTTCTTGAAACATGAAACTATATTGATGAGGACTGGCAAGTTAAATCGGCCGTCTGAGAGTATAACAGGCGGACACACAGCTGACAACCTGCAGGTGGAGGTGCTGGAGACAGGCTCGGACATACACGCCACGGGCCGCTGTGGACTTGTGTCAGTCCTGCAAGCGGTTTAAGGAAAGTGGATGAATGTGTCCGACAATGCACAAAACACCAACACCGGTACAAGCCTACAGCTATCTGTGGACACTGAGTGCGTAAAGTGTGTCAGAGCCTCCCGGACGGGTGAACTGAGACTCCGTTTCCTGCTTGTCTGTGAAAGGTTAACGATCGGTTAACATTTAATTTTATTGTGCTTTCTTGTGGAAGGCTGGCTGCCAAAAATCGTCACTTACTAGCTAAATAATTACCCTGACTTAAACGCTAGCTATCAGTAAACAGAAGGTAGTGGCTGGTGTGTGCCTGTCGGCACGCCCCCGCATTTAGCGACTGCCGAGTGTTAATTTCAGACCCCGCACACACGGTAGAATGTTTTTAAGGAGAATGTAGGCTATCAACAGAAAAAATGAGGAGTGTGTGTGTGCGTGTGTGTGTGTGTGTTCCAGCCGACATGGTATTAGGCATCTTCAATATATAAAAGATGATTGATGATGCAAGCATATGAACTAATGTCCAACTCCTGTATGTTTACCTCTAGTTTCTCAGCCATCATGCCTCCTCCACCCCCAGTCAGTCTCATCTGCATCAAGTCATTGATGGCGTTCTGGTCACCTGTAATCAGGAAGAAAAAAAAATAAAAAATCAGGTTACTCTGTGTGTGTGTGTGTGTGTGTGTGTGAGTGTGAGATATATATATATATATATATATATATATATATATATATATATATATATATATATATATATATATATATATATATATATATAAGCTTTGGGACATATCCAGTTTGTGAACAATGTCTCAGGATGCCTAAAACGAGTCTGACAAGATGGCCGTCAATTATGTTGAAGGGAATCAATTTTCCCCGTATGTGTGCGTTACTCACCAATGTTGTAAGCACAGTAGCGGATGTTGGGTGATATCTCGTCCACACGCTGGCGATACAGAACTGCCAGCTCCTCAGTGAAAGCACTGGCAAGCTTTTCATAGATAGTCCTAAAAAGACAAAAATGAGATCATTTTAAATCTCCCGAAGGTCATTAAAATTCATACATCAGATGAACAGCCACTTATTCTGCCAATGTATTAAGAAACTGTAGTGATGTTAAAACTCACTTGCACTTGTTGAAGGCCTCCATGGCAAGCTTCCACTCCTGCAGTTCAAACTCCACCATACCAGTCAGGTATGCAGTGTAGGCCTGAAATAAAATATATGAGACATTATTAGTGGCTGTTAAGAATAAGAAGAATCACAATATATGCTGAAAGTGGCATGTTGTAAAGAATATTTGGACCGTGCAACAAGGCAGGCCTGCTTGGTTTTTTAGGGGAATGATTGTAAAGACTTTGGGACAGATTGCCGGGATTGCTGTGGACAAAGTACACACGGCGATACTCCGATAACAGCCAATTACGTTTAACCATGTATCCAGCTGATTTAAATAGCTCACGTTACTCTATTGTGTGAACAGTTAACTTTATTTAATATTGTATGTGGCGTTTTCTTTTGCAGGTTGCAAATGTTCCACCAAAACAAGTTCCTTCCCGAGACTATTTTGCAGAGCTACCATCGCTGCATCTGGAGCTTAGCGCCTAAGATGATTGTGATTGGTTTTAAAAAAAATGCAATTAACCCAATTCTCTTCTCCTATCCTAGAATTTCTGTGGCGTAGCAAGTCGAGATTACATACATAGTAACAACCAACCAAAAAAAATAGTATATCGAGTCAAAGGGTGATACGACAAAAGGTTGAGACCACTTTTGGACCTTATGAAGCCGAAATCCTATAGCACATATATACCCATTTTCCTACAATATACACCTTTACTGCATCTTTAGAAGCAGGTTGAAAGGTGACTTTGTATTGTGTACCTGTGCCTCAAGTTTGGTCTTGGCATCAACACGGGGGCTCTCACAGAGCTTCTCCAACTTTTCGCTGTGCTTGGCAGCCTTGCGTAGTCTTGCAAGCAGGTGGAAGCGCTTACGTGGCTCTGTGTTGGCCTCCTGCTTCAGCTGCATGGCGTAACTCCATGCACGCTCTGCCTCCATCAAAACCAATAACAGATACCTGAAGAGAGGGAGGTCATTTCATCAGCTTTTTGGTAACATATTCTAACCATTTAAAGTGGACACAATCAATTCAATTTCTATCAGAAGTCGACACAGTCAGCAGTGTACCTTTAGCAAATAGATTGATAAGGTCTAGTTGAATCAGGGCTTTAGTAGCGAGGTGTACCAAACTAGATGGCAACACGGCTCTACATTTTTGTAGGAGCCGGCCAAACACCTCTGTGATGTGCATTTATTATCCTGCATGAAACACAGGGTTTGTATGTCAAATCGTTATTTACTTTATATGAGGCTCTTAACATCAGCCAGTTAACGCCACATGAATGTCTGGCTCAGACTTTCCATTCCTCACCTGCTGTCAGAAAGCATTTCAACAGTTATTTTCTTCCCAATGAACTTATGTCGGTTGCCCATCCTGAAGCCAAGAGTCTTGCGCAGGCGACGCAGTCTGCGGGAGCAGTAACCCCTGCACACAGTTACATAAAGATGGTTACATACATAAACAGTTAATAGAAAGATAGATTTGCCACATGAATGGCTTGTGATCATGGGAAAAAAACTGTGGTTCTCTTTGTGAACAGCTATACAATCCTAAACAGTTCACCACAGACATCTCTGCAGCTATGGTCCAGTTAATGGGGGTTTATAAATGTCATATGACTGGGCAGTGGGCACAGCTCACCTGTATCTCTGGTAGTCTCCGTGCCTGAGGCCATGCTGCTGCTGGGACTCCTTGATTATTTGCAAAACTGCGAATCAATGTTAAGGGTCCACCTTATTTACATCACACACTGTAAGTTACTCCAGGGGAACATGTGTCATTCATATTCAAGTGTGAATATGATATTTGCACTGGAAGTAACGTTACAGACCCTGAAAGTCAGACTGTGGTGCTGTGATATGTTGCAGAAAAGGCAACGTAAGTTAGCTGCAACTGAAACTCAGAGGTTACAACAGGTACAACTAAATAGAAACTATAGCAGCACACGTTAACTAACAGTTGTACTTAATTTCAAAACAAGTTTGTGACAAGCCAATTAAATCTGCTTTTCACGACTGACAGCCTGTTTCAGTATGACACGTAGCCTAATGACGCTAGCTAACGTTATCTTCTAACCGAGCTAGCAAGCAAGCAAGCTGTCGTTAGCTTTTGCGCCTGACACAGATTCGCTGGAGCAAAGACAAAACCAAAGCTACACGTCTGATGCTGTGAAGGATACTTTCCAGTCCAAGTCCTCCATCCGGTGAATTTTCTTTATTTTCATCCAAGGAGGACAATTTAGCGTCGTTTTGCTTGTCTGCGGCCATCTCTAAATGCTAACAGCTAAGCGGCACATATACACATGCTCAGAAGTAGAACCAGCAGGGACCAATGAACATAGACAGTATATAAGAATGGACCAACAGATCCCGTTGCTCTGGACGGAGACCAGTGAAGGCCGTTAGAAGCACTTTTCCGGTGAGCGCTGAGCGTTACTGCGCAGCCTCCAACTGAGAGAGACGACGTAAATGTGACGTGAGCAACGTGTCTGAAAGTTGTAAGCCTTCTGGTAGCTGTGCCAAGAGAAATCTCAATCATTCCCAATCTTGCAGAAACGGAGAGCGTAGGTATATGTAAGGAGATAACATAGGTACAGGCTAATTATTGCTAACTAAAATGCTAGTTAACATTAGTAATTACACTTAAACAGCTAATGTGAGACGAAACTGCCTGCGCGCTTCTCCTGTACTATACGGTAATTCCTCTACTATGCGACAGTAAGTCGCGTGGTTATGACACAATCGTTAGCCTATTTTTACAAAAACGTCTGCTGCGGAGCCATAACGTGAGGTACAAGGTAATGGAGCCTTTTATACATTGTCGTGTTTCTTTAGAAATAAACAATGGACAAATAGAGTCTTTAAACGTTTCAGATGTAAAGTTATTCGCTGTCAAAGTGACGCCAAAATGAATGACAGTCAATGGAATGCTAACGGGGGGGTGATCGCTTTGTAGCATTAAAATGGCGCCATAGGAGGTTCGCGGTCCGAGGAGAAGCTTACCCCCTTGCCAATGACGGCACAGGGAGGGGCGAAGCTACATCCATACCTCGCGAGATTTAGCTGATAGGTCTTCCTTTTAGGCTGCTTTTACTAGAAGGCAGGAAGATCTCTGGTAGGGTGTAGACCATTGACTGTAAAATTAATGGTTTACACGGAGAAATACATTATTTTTAATTGAGGCATGCACTTTAACGGCTGCAACTGAAATAGAGCAAAAACCCAAGACAATATATTACAGAACACTGACAGTCCTCACAAGCAAAATATCATCTATGACATAAAATGCAAACATAATGAAAAGCACACAGCAAATCAAAGGAGAAAGCAGCCCATAACAAGCCCCTATGCAGCATCATATGTATATTCCCAATATCTTAACTCGCAAATATTACTATAAGGAACTATCTGTCTGGTTCTGTTGAGACTATAGATGCATATTGTACCCGATTTCCTCCCAATTCGAAGTCCCTGTTGCACAGTTTTGATACATATGTGAAATGTGATTAAGATCATGCAATATGATTGAAAGCTCATGAACAGATATGAAACAGACATTGAGGTGAGACTCTTCCAGGGTCGAGAATGATCTTTGAACCTCCAGAAAAATATTGATTCAATTTAATAATCAATTAATCTACAATAATTAACAGGGAGCAGAAGGGCCACAACAACAAAAAAGTCAAATATTAAAGTGTCATTTAATATTATCATTTAACATATTTGATCAGAAATTGAGACATAAATAAACACACCAAACATTTATCCCAATCCTTCTCCAATGTAAATACCACCCTGTTGAATTCAGACAGTTGGAAGTACTGAGAGGAGGCTGAAGGATGAGTGAGAGTCTTCATAACCAATCAAATTCTGGGGGAACATGCACTATGGGCACATAAACTTTAAGCAACATGTTACACTGCGCACATCTTCTTTTCACCAGTCACAAAAATAGTTTCTTAGCCTTTAAAGATGAGGTACAAAATGCCCTCCCATCAGCCAAATATACTTGTAGACTTGTAGATGTGCAATAGTTGTGTACCTAGAAGGAATGCTAAACTGAAGCATCACAATATTCAGACTTTTCTTTTAGTTGCCAAAACAAAAGATGTCCATTCAGCTGTTGTCGGCAGCAGAAATGTATCTGGAGAGAAAGTTCTTGATCTCAGAGATGTGCTTGGTCTCTTTGATGGTGGTGTCTCTGCTGCGGACTTGAAGGAGGCCGCTCTCCAACGTGTTCTCACTGATCACCACAGTGAAAAGTACTCCCATCTCATCGTACCTAAAATGCATCCATAAAGAGACACACATCAGTCCATAGCAAGAGAAACACTGATAGTTTGCTCCAAATTAGCAGTTTTGCTTCCATTATAACAATGAATTGCACTTCACTTTGCATTCAGCTGCTCCATTGACATTGGCAGAGTTTCAAGATACCCAGGCCACGCAGAGATCTTAGCCTCCATAAACTCCTGCAGCAATCCTTCACAAACCTACAAAATAATAAAATATTTAACTTATGCCTACACAATCAAGTTCAATTACATACTTCAGTGCTGATTCTACCACAGTCACTTGAAAGATCCTTTTTACCCAGCACTTGACTCACTTTTTAGTTGTGTATCGACAGATTTAATCAAGATAAAAAAAATCACTCACTCAATCATTGATGTCCACTGTCAATACATCTTTTTCTTACCTGCCTCAGCTCCACAGTGGCTCCCCTGCCAATGTCTAAAGCCACTTTCACTGGAGCCAACACTGGGTGCAACTTCAGAACCTGAAATCGAACCAAAACTCAGTGAGAGAGAATGACATCGCAAAAGAGAGGGCAAGTACGAAGGTTGAAAATATTATCGTTTTTAAAAGTGGGTCAGCTGTGGGTCATAACCTTTCTCTGCAGCAGCTTCTGCTTGCTGTCTTCTTTCTTGAGATGCTGGAGTGAGTTGGATAGAAAGGCCAACACACCGCGGTCCATGTTCCCGGTTACTGAGACGACGTGAGGAACTGACTTACGGCTATCTCGACACTAATCGGGTATAGAAAGACAATTAACACTGTTGGTGGTTACCATGAAGAAAGGAAACAATCGTAGTGAATACAGTAGCTGCCTGTGTGTATGGTTTTTGGAACATGCCTAAAAGTTTACATGTAGGCTGAAAGGCACGTGTTACTATTAACATGAATGATGGCTTCGTCTTATTCAAGTGTCCATGTAGGTCATCACAAAGTGACAGTGAGCCAGCATGCACAATACCAGCATCCAGGAATTCAGTCATCAGTGTGAAAAAGGCCTATACGGGAAATTACAGATTTCATTGTGGGGGCCGCCACATAATTTGGGAGAGACCCAGTTTTTGCTGACCCCTAGCTTAGACCAACAGGGTTCAAAAACAAGAATCTGAAACAATTTAATGTTTATTACAAGGTGATAAAACCTTGACATGGCTCACCATTTAGTAAAAACAAAACAGTACATAGAGTTAAACACAGTGTAATTGGAGCCTAAACCACTTCTTAGTTTGAATATAAATATAGTTTAAATATCACCAAGTGAACCTACAGCACCTAACAGTAGCGCCCTGAAATTAGCGTCCCACTGATTAAGCAGCATATTGGTGCTTTAGGCTCGTCTATCCAACAGGAATTTAGGTGTTGTTTTTGATTCTGCGATGTCCTTGGAGCATCATTCCAAACCGTTAATTAGAAACTGCTACTTTCAACTGAGGAATATATCAAAACTCTGAACTTTGGTGTCGAAGGTTGAATTGGAAATGATCATCCATGCTTTTATCTCGTCTACATTACTGTAACAGTCTTTTTACATGTTTGAACAAGAAAGAGAGAGCTTTTCCGTCTGCAGGTTGTTCAGAACTCCGCTGCGAGGCTTTTAACTCACACAAGCAAAAGAGCGCACATCACACCTGTTTTGGCATCACTTCACTGGTTACCAGTTCATTTTAGAATTCTGGTCCTTACTTTTAGAGCCTTGCACGGACAGGCTCCTCCTTATATGTCTGACCTGATACAGCATCACACTTCTTCCCGGTGTCTGAGGTCATCAGGTCAGATGTTGTTAGTGGTCTCCCGCACTCATTTTAAAACCAAAGGGGATCGATCTTTTCAGGCAGTGGCACCCAGGCTGTGGAATGCACTGCTGCTCTCTTTGCGTTGTTCAAATGCTGTTGATTCTTTTAAAAAGCAGCTGAAGACTATTCAAACAGGCTTTTATTTAGACAAGGGCTTTTATGGCTGTCTGATTATATGTACCTATGTTTTCCTTGTATTCTTCTTATGTCTTCTAGTTATCATATTCCAATTTATTGTAAAGCACTTTGTGATTTTTATCTGTGAAAAGTGCTATATAAATAAACTTTACTTACTTATTTAACATCACCCCAATCTTCTGGCAGGTGATATTTAACCACTATTTACAGCCATCTCAGGAAGTAACTCCATGATGCCTTCAAAGGGTGATTGCTAGATTAATGTTGCAACTGCAACATGCCTATAACCTCTACGGGACTTTTCAGTAACACCAGCTTGACCGGTAAGAAACTGAAAGCGGACAAAAAAAAAAGCACACAAACAAAAAGCCAGTGTCTACATGAAGACACTTAAAAAAATCAATAAGGAGACTGACTTGTAGTTTGGAACGGACACCTTTGTGTGTCTGCAGCAGCTCGGTGTTTCCTCTGCTCCACAGCGTCTCCAGGGGCTCCGGTCCCCATGGGAAGCTGTAGATGATCCTCACACCACGAGACGCCGCCTCCTCGCGTTCCTCCTCTGGGACTTCACTACTGCTGAAGTCTGATGGAGACAGGGCAAACTGGAAAGACATGAGTTGACCTGATTTCATGTAACTGAAGTTATCTTGATGTAGTAATAATTTAAAAACACACTCCTTGACTTCTCCCTAAAACTCCCGGGGGGAGCCCATGAAAACTGCATGGCAGGAGCCCATGAAAACAGGACCATACCCCTTTTTTGTGCTTCAGCTAGCACTGCACAATATACGGCAATAGTATATTGTTAAACTACCTTGTGATTGTAAAATAATCTTTCCTACGTTCTGTTCTATGTGAAAATGTGTGTGTATCTGAGTAATGATGAGGATCTGTTCAGCTGAAATGCCGTGCTCTGAAATACTGCCTCATATTTACCAATACTCACTTTCCTCCACCACTTCAGTCTATGTCGCGTCCAGTGATCCAGCCACTGGGAAGAGGTACGAGGAGAGCAGAACCACACTAAAGACGTCTGGGTCACCTCAGCTGGGCTGGCAGAAAAATAACCATTACGTTATAATTACAGTATCAGGTTATTTTTAGCTGTTTACTGTAAATAATAATATTTTGTTATGAAATACAGTAATGCTCTTTTTTTTTCTTTTTCTTTTAATATCAAAATAGTCTATTATCTCAGAAAACCAGGGCCAGTTCACCCTCTAGTGGTTAAGAAATGAACAGTGTCAAAACTGATATGATCACAAGATTCCTTGTTTCATGGACTGTAGGCTGTTTGCTGCAGTCAAATCTATAACAAACTAACAGTTGTAGTTGTATACTCTGCCCTGCACTGTACCTGGATTATTTTTTATAGGACACAGAGTCTAATCTATTTATACATATATTACATGTTCATATTGATGTATCTTTTCATAGGATTAGGAGTCAGTGAGTTGTACATATTACTAGTGTCGAATGGTCAGAAGAGTGGGAGGATTAAAGGTTTAATGATTTATAAAAGATATATTACTCTGACTACGTCCACATACTTGTCTTCATGTAACATACAGGTGGTATTAACATAAACTCATCAAGCAATACTGAGTATGAAGGAACAAAATGTATTCACCCACGTTCCAAAATCCCATGTGGAGAATCTGTAGTGCAAGAATAAACTTTTTCACAAGTATGTGTCGACAGACAAACAGACGAAGCCTCACCAACCAGAGCCATCTGAGGGGTGGAAACACAGACCAGTCTCAGCCAGGCCGAAGGGCAGCTTCCTGTTCACCAGCTCCAACGAGGGGACAAATTGCTCCAAGGCACCTGAGAACAAACCCGACTTAAATGCTGTTGTTGTTGTATTCAATTTATTCTTGCATCAAATTGAGGACAGGTGCCATCAGTTATGTTCCCAAGAGTGATGCGCGATCCTTTTGTCCCGCTACAAATTTTGACTGGTGCAATATTTGGTTCTAATCAGTGGTTTAGACTGATCAAGGGCTTTTTTGTGGAGGAATTCAAATGGAACCTCCTCCAAGCCAAGGACAGGTACAAAAGCTCCTTTGCAGACTCCTAATGTTTACTACCAGGATCCAAAACCTTAATATAATATTTGATAGGTGGAGCTTGAACTGGGATGGACTCAACCAAGGCTAGGAGGGTCCCTTAAAACCAGTTATTTCTCATTTTACTGTAGCACCGTGGTTTGCTGAACCAAATATGGTCTATTTTGCAATCACCTTGCTATACAGACCCAACTTTACGCCATCATAATCACTATAAGTATGTACTAGTGCAATTATTTATCTCTGTACCTTGAAGAAAGTTTGTTCTCAGAGATGTGGACCTCTGAATGAGCGACTGTATGTTCTGGATGAGCTGCTCCTTGCTCAGTTCTTGCTGTTCAAGTAGGCGTTTTACATTTTCAGTCTCAACAATCCTCAGTTGCCCCCGTCCACCTGTTGCTGTGTCCTTGCTGCTGCTCAGAGTGTTTATCCCAAACACCTGAGCTGTGGACCTGGTCACAGAGTGCCACCACTGATCCAGCAGGTTTCTCCTCAGCTCCATGCCCAGAGGTCCATAACTGCAGCTCATCCCAAGCTGAAACAGCTCTGTGTTAGTCTGGCCAGGTAAAACAAAGTATCTGTCCACACAAAGCTGCAGCAAAGTCCTGACCTTATCCAAATCCTCACTCGATGATGTACTGTAGTGTCTCTTGGTGTGTTGCAGAACAAGTATTATTCTGCACTGTGTTTTTAATACGCATAGGCGCCTTGATAGGACGTTTCTGACACGGTAAAATAACATGATGAGAAGCAAATCCAAAGATTGTCAAGACTAATGAATCCTCACGAGTAAAAATCGGACATTTCCATGAATAAACCTTAAATGCTATTTGCGTTAAAATGTTAGCTATAGCTTAACATTTCAAAGCAAAAACACAGCGTTAAGTGTTTCTGTTGAACACAAAAATACAAGCTCAGTGAGGTGACTTTATCCTCCGTCTGTTAAGCGTTGATTGATAGCATACTTTAGCTAGATAACGGCACATATGCTACATACTGCAAATGCTAAAGCCTGTCGGTGCATTTAAAACAAAATGCACTCGCCTGACAGCTTCTCACATAGTTATGTTCAATATTAACCGCTAGTTTGAAATTCACTGGAGTGACATGTGATACATGATCCGGAACTGATATCTTTAGCTACATCCGGGTTACGAATTTGTCTGCCATGTGGTGCATTCGGTGTCTTTTTTATATATATATATATATATATATATATATATATATATATATATATATATATATATATATATTTTCATTGTTCATTTTCAATTCTCTATATTTTTTTCAACGTGATTTTTTATAATGAATCAAATGTTATTGCTTTATTTCATTTTGATACAAAATGAACACCAAATAGTCCCAGTGAGGTAAACATTATAGGCTACTTAAACAACGTACAGTATATCTCAGTCGTCTTATTTGCTTATACAATGGTTTTAGAAGCCATGTCTCCATTGTCTGGAATACAATGCTGGTGAGGAAAAACTCTTTATTCTTTTTTTGCCTTAAAGTAGTAGGATCGATATATAAGGAGTAATCCTAAAATAAGTAAATCAGCCCAAAATATCCACAAATGGTTAGTTTAATAAAGGACATGACCTCAGTGTCCTTAATGGTAACTGCAGCCCTGAACTGATAACTTAACATGCACTAGAAAGTTTAGTTAGGTTGAATAAGGTAGTGATTTCAAAAAACGCAGGAACATCCCGGGATGGGACATATTCATAATGCCTAATATGTGCTTTGTCTAATCATTCTTCCAACCCAACCTTCCCAACTTCACACACAGTCAACATAACACACAGGTCTCATTTTCTTATTTTTATTTAAAAGGGGTCACACGCACCCTTTTCATATGATCTTCATAACATCACTTTAAACATACCACAAACTGAAAACACTGCATTACCTAGTAAAAATAAATTACTGAGGAATGTAACAAAAAACAGTCAAGGAAAAGTGCGGCAATCATAATTGCACTATAGGAGACGTGTCTATGACTCCATTTAATGCTCTGGGTTTACTGAATAATTTCAACCCTGCTGTAAGCAAAACAAAGTTAAACAGTACAAAGGATAATTATAACAACAATGATAATCAGACTGTAAGATTGCAAAACTAAACCAAAATCACATTGGTTCCACATATTGTGCGTGTATCATATCTATTGTGGGAAGGGTGGTGGCATGGGGTAGGGCACCATTGGTGGTGGGGGTGGTGGCTGTTGGGCCTGTGGTGGTGGCTGAGAGTTGAATGGGAATGGTGGGTGGTTCATGCCATTCTGAGCGACCCTCTGCATGCCCCCAAACTGAGGGGGGCCCTGGAAGCTTTGGTTACCGAAGGCACCCACCTGGTTTCCTGGAGTACCAAAATTACCCTGTCCATTGCTGTTGCTATAATTGTTGTTGCCATAGCTAACACTAGAGTTACCACCATTACCTCCATAGCTGCCACCATTCTGGGCCTTATTACCACCAAAGGCACTCTTTGGCCCATTGCTAAACCCTCTATCACTGTCCCTGTCCCTGTAGCTACTACCGCCAAAGTTGCTTCTCCCACCCCCAGAATACCTATCCCGACGGTCATCCTTGTAGCCACCTCTTCCCCCCCTTCCACGACCTGCATGAAACGAAGACAAGAGAGGGACAAAAGGAAAGTAGAGTGGGTTCAGACTTCAGACTATGAATACACTGAACCTACAACAACATGGCAGTGATACAAAGAGAGACTGATAAGATAAATTAAGCCCTTTTCAGACATGGAATATGTCAGAATTGGGTTGGAGTGTAGGTTTGATTATTATTGTGATTGTGTTAGTTAAGTTTCTTCAGTTTATCTATGTGCATAAGAGATATTTAAGTGATAGATTCATCACAGTGCTTCTAAGAACATTTACGTAACAAGGTTCATGTCTAAAAAAGGGCTTTTGAGACAATTACATAATTTCATCCAAACCATACAAGTTTCTCATAAAGAGGCATGCAATATGAATTAGTGACATTAATAGACAAATAAAATCAGCAGGGGGCTTGACTTTTCTTTGTTCATAAAGTTGAGCCAAAGAATAAATTGTCATATCTACTAAAAGATATACTGCATCTTCCTTGAAAACCATGAATGTACACATAAAGTATCAAGTATTTTACCTCCTCTGTCCTCTGCCATCTGGATCAGCTTGGGGTTAATGGCCTGGTTGGCCTCGCGGAGCACAGAGATCAGGTCACTGGCTTGTTTCATGTTGTTGGGGGTGAAGAAGGTGTAGGCTGTGCCCGTTTTTTGACTTCGGGCTGTGCGTCCAATTCGGTGGATATAATCCTCAGAGGAGTTAGGGTAGTCATAATTGATGACAAATTTCACATCCTCCACATCTGTGAAAGTGTTGCAGTGTGGCAAAACAAAACAGGGAGGCCATACAGGATTTTGCACACCACAACAGCCAGATCAAAGGGAAAAGTTAGCAGCTGTGGAGGCTGGGGGAAGAAAATGGTCACTAGGCTGTGGAGGAAATGTGTTAAAACAACATATGATTGTGTATACTTCTACTCCATGGGAATACTACTGTGGGAAGAGAGAAACGATGCACACTCCAATTGCTTACCATAATCAAAAAGATCCAAAGGACATTCACTCTCCCTTTTGTTAACCAAGGGAGAAAAAAAATAGATTTAAGTCTTACCATAAAGGAGTATGCATTCACTAGTCCTTTCCCAATGCAGCGAAATCCCCCACAAATTGTCAAGTGACATCCAGGAGCTTCTACGCAGTTGGGCCACGATATGCACTGGGGCCTCTTCATGTGCCAATATAGGACCATTCAGGGGTACATTTTTGCAGGTCCGTTTTTCCCAGTACACTCGCAAAAGAAGCTTGATATTAAAGGCCGCACTGCATGTCTTGCCAAGACAAAATAGACCAAGTACTAAATTGAACAGGGGCCCCTTAAAAAAAAAAATGAAAAAGGCCCAAGCGATGAACCCTGTGGGACCCCTCACCGAGCACGGAACAATTCCCCCACCCCCTTCATCAGTCTCATCAAGGCAAGATCTTCCAAGAAGCCAGTGTTCACTTGAGAAAATGTCTCTCGTTGGCAGGTCTCGACATGACTACAAAACACAGGCGAGGGAGGAACTTTGGTTTGAGCTGTCTCACTCACTTTCTCCTCTCACTAGATGTTACCACTACCCCCTAAACACATGTGCCAGGTCTCATCAATTTTCAGAGACAAATAAAAGATTTCAAACTGCTCTCTCCATTTCAAGAAATCCAGCACTTTGACGGGAAAAGAAAACGATTGAAAGCTTAAAAGACGCTCACAAGCACCCATGCTATGTGATACAAGCTCCGAAAGGTAACAATTGTTCCAAATCTCAAACAAGTGACTTGCAATACAGCGCTCTCTAACACAACAGCATGCAAGGCAAAAGTCACAACATCAAGCATATCTTTTTTTTTTTTTTTTTTTTTTTTTTTTTAACGTTTGAGTTGGAAACAGCTGGATGGCATTTGTCAGGTGAAATCCATGGACAGAGAACAGGTGTGCGTGTACATATCAGAGACAAAGGCTTAGCCACACAGCCTTTTGAAGATCACTGGCACACAAGAGCTTTCACCTCTCTAGGCCCACTGGGTGGCAAGCCAGTTGAGCACTTCCAATATGTCATCCTTCTCCCTCTCGAGGCCTGGGACTGTCATGCCTAGCGCCTGCCACAAAGACTCCACCTTAAGGTGAGAAAAACTCAGAAAATGCATAGAAAAGTTAAAGAAAGCAAAACCACTTTCTTTAAAGTAAGTGTAACACTGATAAGAAAGTGGTGCTACTCATTGGCATACTGACCCAAGCCACGGGAGGCCACATCTGTAGCGATGAGAATTGGTGCTTTGCCATATCTGAACTCTGAAGGGAGAAGGACAGTATTTAATTCAATTACAGAGCAGAATGTGAGAAAGATTGTGAAATATACAGCATGCAATGTCATTTATTAGATCTCACCATTAAGGACCCAGTCCCTCTCCTGCTGGCTCTTGTCTCCATGAATTCCCATTGCTGGCCACCTGTGACAGACAGATTGAACATTTAACACTATTGCAACAGGGGCTGGTTACCGAGTTGATACTTTTTAGGCACCGACCGAATTGCCTCCTTAGTATCAAAAAATGCCTTGTCATTCAATACCAAATTTCAATACCTAAAGGAGGAAATCTCATCAGCGTAAGTGAGCCAATAAGCATGCAGCATGCTTCTACCAAGATCTAATGATGCTGGTGATTGGCTGTCTAACGTTACACGTCGTAGAGACACGTAGGAAAAAACTAGGGCTGTCAAACGATTATTATTATTATTATTATTTATTTTTTCTAATCGCGATTAATCGCTGGATTTCTAGTTAATTGCGATTAATCGCATATTTTATCACTTGATTAAAATTCTATTATTTTGCATTTCAAAATGCTTTTTTAAGTACATATTAACAATGGAAAACAATTATTACCAGTGTATCTTGATTGGGAATCAAATGAATGCAAAGAAAGTTACTTTAAGAACTTGACTTTAAGATTTGTATTTGTTTAGTATTTATTTACTGTAAACTAAAGAAAAATGTGTGAATCTGTCATTATTGCAGAATTCCTCCAAGTACCTAACTAAAAAAACCTATCCTTACCAGAGTCAATATAGTGTTTAGTAACTCCTAAATAATTTTGATTACTCACTGCCGTCCAGTGATCACCGGTTAATGAGACAGTGTTTGCAGCACCTTGCAGCAGTTCCAGTTGGGCTGCTTTCTCCGTGTCATACAGGCTGTGTGAAACTACTGTCCCCCTCGACGGCAATGTATAAGACGGGTCAGAACATGCCAACCGTAGTACGTCTTTAAGACCCGAATCCTCTACAATGCTGACAGGTCTGCAGTTAGTTACCACCCATTTTGCAAGAGCTGTAGTAATTTTTTGGGATTTGGTTTCATCCACAGGTCGGCAACTAGCACTCTCCAAAATAGTGCTTAGCATCAACCTGAGTCACGTTAATTAGCTCGTAGGTGGTAGCTCAAGCTTGACGTGCTTCGGTGATATTTTAATTCAGCTTTACACAACGTGCATATGGCTTTTGACTTGTCTACGAGCCGTCGGGAGTTTTGGAAAATAAAAAGCGTAGCTAGAGTCCACGGAGCAAAAGCGTCAGCAATAGAGGCTTGGCATTCTCTTTTAACTACCCTCCGTGGGCTTCAGGTTTAATATGTAACCGAGATTTGAAGTTCTGGATCCAGGGGGTGGGTGGGTTATGTCTGGGGTTTTATTTAGTTAATTATTTTATTTTCATTTTATTTTATTTTTTTTTTCTCCTTATCGTAGTTGCTAATTACACGTTTCTGCGTATATGTATAGGCAGATATGTGAATATATGTTTGCTTTATTTTTGAGGCGTATACATACCTGTACATACTGTCTCTTTAAAATAAAATAAAAATTTGATCACAAAAAAAAGGAAAATAAAAAGCGTCATTCAGAATTGTGTAGCTGCTGTCTTTCTCCATCATGCCTGCAGCCTGCAGCAGGAGGAAGTATCGCAGCTTGGTGATCAGTAACGGTGCAGCAAAGGGTCAAAATAGTAGCCTGTTAGGCACGACGCGAAGCCGAGTGAAGTGTAAAAGAAATTAATAAATGCCGGCATGCGATTAAAAAAAATTAACGCGTTATGCCGGGCCCTTAATCGCATCACGATTAACGCCTTAATGCTGACAGCCCTAGAAAAAACTAGGAGTTTGGAGTTGGATTTGTATTGTATTGGTACCGGTATTGAACATTTCTGAACGATACACAGCCCTAATTGCAACAACAGGTAGGAGCAATAAGAAAGAAAAGTTATCATTTGGCACAGCCTTAATGTTAACTTTCTAGATTAACAGAAGAATTAAAATAAGGAAAAGACATTCTTTGGAGGGGAGGGAAGAGGAGATCCTTACCCATCTCTTCTCATCCTCCTGGTGAGCTCATCACAACGCCTTTTGGTCTCCACAAAAATAATGGTTTTGTTCTCCTTTTCACTCATTATCTCCTCTAGCAAACGGATCAGTCTGACAAAGAGACAAAAAGGAAGTTAAATGTAGTCGGTCACTACAGCATACATTATGTTTCTACTGATGCAAGTACAGTCAGACTTATTTAAGATTAAAGCAACAATTTGCTTTTTAACTAGTTGCCTGTTGGAGCCATTAACAACTTTGTTTTGTTTTGTTTATATACCACGTTGATGATGCTAATTAATCTGCAGTTTTATGTTTGAGCACTGGGTGGAGCATTGCCTTTGGGAAGGCATATAAGTAATACAGCCAGGGATACACAGGCGTGTGGCTAGGGGGAAAAGCATACAACTTTTCACCGTGTCGTGTCAAGTTAGCGTGTCATTCGGTTTGATTTGTGCGCAAAAGAAAACGAATGGAACTAAACCAGAAATGAAATGGACTGTATTGCTTGTGCTACGGTGAGCAGGCCGTCTGGAAATAAATGGGTCACAGCACCGAAATGCAGACAGATTGTGTAGCTGACGCTGGAAAGTGTATATTTGTTGCCATGACAACACCGAAAATTAATATAAGCGATCTATATGATTGCTAGATGGTTTCAGTTTTATACATTATTATAAAAAAAATTCGGGTTTTCGGGTTCTTTATGAGGTAAACTGAGTCGTATTGTGTCTTTTGGTATATTCAGTACGAACGACTTTTATTTTGGTAAGCTACAAGATACATGACCGGATCTTTTGGTGAGAAGCGCAAACAGAGGAGAGAAATGGCGACCGTGAATAGCGAACTGTTAAGCTCCTGTTTTGTTTTATTCTACTGCTGGTCTACCAGGCGAACACGTTTTCCTTTCCTTCATGACCAGGGTAGTTATAGATTGTGGACATTGATTATTGGCACCCAGAACACGCGTCAAAGCAAGTTCTGCCCTGGTCCCACTTCATTGGCCTAATGTAGGAGTTGGTAAAAGACTCTACATTTCCTATTTATACAAGGTTTTGAGACAACAGGATAACTGGAACATGTATATCCAAGGACTGATACAAAGTATCCCCCCCCCACAATCACAATAGTTAACTAAATGAAGCTAATAAAGATGTATGATTCATCCACTCACTTGTCCTCCTTCTCCATGTCATTGCAAACATCAACTATCTGCAGGATGTTGTGGTTGGCACTGAGCTGCAGCGCGCCAATGTTGATCTGGATGTAGTCCTTCAAGAAGTCTTCAGCCAGCTGGCGAACTTCCTTAGGCCAGGTGGCGCTCCACATCAGGGTCTGTCGGTCTGGCTGGTATAGACAAAAAGGAGGACTTTAACACTATTTTGCAGTTTTACAGTACATTTAACCCTCACATTAAACTGTTTATTTAAGGATGCACCAGTATAACATCTAGTATCAGTAACAGTTACCGTAATCTGGGTGAGTTCTGAAGTATTTGTATTAGTCGCAGGTTGTTTGTGTGGGTAAGTATTTATGTATTTTATTCTTCCCCCTGTAGCATCTTGCCAGCTAAGTCTTTATTTCATTTGGGTGTTGGGCAAAATATTTCTCATAAACAAAGCAGCTAATGCCTATTGTCTGCAAAATGGAAGAAAAAAAACATAACTTACCCGAATTTGTTCCACTATCTTGCGGATCTGAGGTTCAAATCCCATGTCCAGCATGCGGTCTGCTTCATCCAGCACCAGATAGGTGCAACGACGCAAATTAGTCTTACCACACTCCAGGAAGTCAATGAGACGGCCTGGGGTAGCGATGCAAATCTCAACACCTAAAAAAGATTAAGATTAAGACTTACTTTTATTGATCCTGCAAGGGGATATTACATTGTTTTCCCCCAAAGCATCCCCTAAAAGATATTATATATTTAAACTTAAAACCAATCAAACCTTAAATCATAAAATAAATACCTAATGGAAAAGAGTTGAATGAACTGAGTAAAATTTACATAGTGAGAATAACAAAGTAAGCATACCCCTCTCAAGGTCCCTGATTTGGGGTCCTTTGGGCGCACCACCGTAGATGCAAGTGCTCTTGAGACGGGAGGCCCGGCCGTATTCAGCAGCTACTTGTTGCACCTGCTGAGCCAGCTCACGGGTTGGCGCCAGCACCAAGCACTAAAGAAAGATGGATAAATTTTTTTCAAAATCAATAATTATTTGTGTAATGCATCCTTCACATCAAATAAACTGATCAAACATGAACGACTCGTATATATTGGGCTGTTACAACTACTCTTGTGTTTATCTGTTTATGTAGGGCAATAATAATAACAAAAATGATAGAAATATATATGGGTGGCTTGTGGCTTTGAGGTAGAGTGGTCGCCCCTCAACCACAAGATTGGCGGTTTGATCCCAGGCTCCGTATATTTTTTTTAAATTTGTGTATCCTCCCCATTATTCAGATTGGCTCCAAAAATGGATGGGTTGGCTTGGCTCATGCTACACCCTTCCAACAATTAAAATCGGACCAGTAGTTTTTCCTTAATCCTGCTGACAGACAAACAAACAAACCAAACCGAAAAAATCACCTCCTTGGCAGAAGTAATGATCCCTGCAGACCAGGACCACAACTGCACCATTTGAACGGGCTCAGTATAGCATGCCAAGCTGTAATCATAAGCAATTTATTTCCCCTCCCAAAATGGGATAACTCTGCTGGTACCATAATATCAAGGTACTGCTTGGACAACTTTTTCACCAAAGAGAAAAAATGATTCTTTATCTTTTTATTATTAGTTTGGCACCCCATATTGAATTTCAGCAAAAAGTGGCTATTTAGTGATACAGAGCGATACATTGATCAATATGGTATGAAGACTGGGCATCATCTGGGCCTTTAGTTACAATATTGTGATAGCTTAAAAGAAATTTCCTGTTCTTCAAGAACTGTAAAAACAAAACAAAAACTAGAGACCATCTTGCGATGGGATCACACCACCAATGCCTGGAGCACACCCATCTTTAAACTCGGCCTACACTAAAGTATAAAAACAATACCGCTGTTGCAGCTGGTAAAAATTGGATTCTGTCAATATTATTCTGTGCTAATAGAGACAACAGGCCAGATCACACACACTAGATCAATATTTTTTGAAGTGTACTTACAATAGGTCCATCTCCATGTTCCAAGAATGGCTGATGTTGGATGTGCACAATTGCAGGAAGAAGGTACTAAAGAAAGAAAAATAAAAGGTCTGAGCTCTAAATATAAATCCTAACTCATAGTGCACATGTATCAGTGTTCCAATGCGCACCAGCAACATAGCAGGATATATTTCTACCCTCAGCTGACAAGTGTTAACATTGTTTCAAGTTGCAACATCTTATCTTAAATGGCTATTCCTGTATTCACATCATTCTGTTTAATCTTGGGCCAATCACTCTTGGCAACACCGTAATAAACCTATTCCACAATCTAAGTCTAAGTATTTGGCAAAAGTGTTACATCTTAACGACCCAGGGGTGACAACAAATTTATTTTATATGGGTGCTGGGTAGACAGGGTCCAAAAAATCATAATTGAAAAATATTTTACTTACTGCAAGGGTTTTCCCAGACCCAGTTTGAGCGATGCCAACCATGTCTTTGCCACTCAGGGCAACTGGCCACCCCTGAGACTGAATCGGAGTTGGATCAGTCCAGTTCTGTTTGACAATAACTTCCATGACGTAGCCTGAAGAAGTAAGATATGCAAGTTAAAGTGTTGAATGCCAAACCTTCTGACAATAGCACATTAATAGGTAAAGAACTATTCAAGAGTGTGTGGTGGAGCATTATTTTCTACTCACTTGGAAATGCAGCTTCATGGAATTTTATAATTGGTTTGGGGCAATCCCGGCCTTTGACTGTAACTTCTTTGCTTCTTCGGTACTGTTCAACCTCTTGCTGGAATTGATGGGAGAACATTTAAAAATTGACCACTGTCAATACACATACTCACAAGCCCACATGAACTAAAACTTAGAAAAGAGAAACAGCTAGAAACTGGTCTTACAGGTGGTCTGCGAGTGGCATCTGTATGTTCCTGGTAGAAATTCTTTTGAAACTTTGGAAGCTCGTCAAGGTTCCAGTGCTTCTTTCGCAGCCTCTCACCAGGGTTGCCAAACTTTCCTGGGGGGGGTCCGCTCCTATTGCCTCCTCCACCACCACCACCAAAACGAGGGGGTCCTCCACCATACCTTGTGTAAAAGAGTGGGACACATCATAACATAAAGCAGGGCCAGACATGGCGCTTATTAAAGCGGCACTCCACAAATTGCTCACATAAAAGTCAATAAACTAATACATTGATGCACATTGATTTTGACTTTTTATTTAAACTAGTGCAGTGCCCGTTGAAAACGTGCCTGTTTGGAACAGGCCGATTGCTTGGCCTGTGGTATTGCTGCTTGTAGAATTCATCAAAACCAAATTGTACCGCAAAATTACTTACAGAAGGACCCCAAACCACTTCATATGCAACTCCCCTGTATACCCTACTACTAACTGATTTACCTGAAAGAGAACATTGCAGATTCAGAATGCAACCACCAGATCCAGACTGTTTGTGTGTGCAGAGAGAGAGAGAGAGAGAGAGAGAGAGAGAGAGAGAGAGAGAGAGAGAGAGAAAGAGAGACGTTGTCTCGTGTCATCCAAGGCGGTAATCCAAACAACGTCAAACTTGGCACTGCACTTACTCGTGCCGTAGCAAGACACCAGTCCTGTCAAGTTTGAAATCCATCGGACTAACGGTTCGAGCATAACACACAGACACACACAGACAGACAGACGTTCCTGCAATTTATAGATAGATTTATAACTCTGTCTCTTGTCAGTCCCCCCACTTAATGGACATGCAATACTACACCACCGGAGTCTCCCTTTAACAAAAAAACGTCAAAAGACAGTTTAATCAACATTCTCAGACACAATTGTCCAAACAGAGAAATAGTGTGTACCCCTAGAGGCAAACATTGGAACTGAATACTATTTGCTTTACAAACACTGAGTATCTCTGGCGTTTTTCCATAACAATAGTTGCTTAATAGATTGCTACAAAGTGTTAATGTTGACAAACCCATAACAGCTTACAGTGGCAAATTTAAAATTTATAGCACATGAATATTGCCGTACTCGTAAAATACTCACCGGTAACATTAAACTGTCAGATTGTCATTAATTTAAACATGAGACCACTTTGAGGCTCAGCTTTACCTGCGGTGAAAACATTCTAGGTGACACTTAATGGAAAACAATAAATTTGTGCATTATGTGCATCCGAAAGAAGAGACGCCACTGCGTCACATGATAGCAACTAGCCGTGCAAACTGCTCAGCCTATGGCCGACACAGAGATGTCGTTCGCTGCCATTTTAACGTTAACGGTACATCTGACAGGCAGGGACACGTTACAGACAACGATACGTCAGTGCAGGGACGCTTTAGTTTTAGACACGAATATAGCTAAAAAAAAAAACAACTAGTGGCGACATAAACTACAAGACAGGTGTCTTGTTTTGAGAATACAGCCATGACAACAGTGCCGCTAGCAACCGTATGCTAAGCAGTTCATCTTGGCTGACTGTTGACGTTAAGAATCCCAGAGCTGACAGTTAACTTACCCTCTATCTCTGCCACGATCCCTGTCTGAAAATCCAGGCATTATGTTGTAGACTACTGTGGAAGAAGCGGACTTAGTTTAAATCCCTTTACCCGGTCAAAAAAACAGAAGATTACTCCAAAAGCTAAATTTGGCACAGGCAAAACAAAAAGAAAATGCCGGCAGACAAAAGTCTGTCTGGAGAGACGGATGTGACGTCAGACGGGGCGGATAACATTGTATCAATACGCGTCGTACAGTGGAGTGGCACCAACACACCAGTGGTACTATTTTGTTTCCGCACACAGTCGCGGAGGAAGCTGTGTTGAAAAACAGTTAAACCCCCTTATCTATGTTTAAATTAAAAACACGTATTTGATATTTAAAGTTTACAGTGTAATAGATGCCACATAATATTAACAGGGCAATAAAAAAGGGAAATTTGTAATAAATCCTGAAAAAAAAAAATATATATATATATATATATATATATATATATATATATATATATATATATATATATATATACACAGTATGTATTAATAAAGATACAAATAAATAAATAAATAAATAATAAAATAAGTTAAACAGTAGTAAAAAGGAAAAAAGGAACGCTACAGCAGAGTAGGTACAGTGGCATGTAGAGCCAGAGGTGTAGTCTGGAGAGAGTCAGGGTGGTTTCCGGGCCTCGTTAATAAGGCTAGCGGCGGAGGGGAAAAAACTGTTTATGTGGCGTGTGGTTGTGGTCCTGATGGACCTCAGCCTCCTGCCAGAGGGGAGTGGCTCAAAGAGTTTGTGCCCGGGGTGGGAGGGGTCAGCCACAATCTTATGCTTTTGGTCCCATTGTTCACTTGTTTCTCTAACAGTTACCAGAAAAATGTCTCAAAAACAACTGAACAGATTTCAGTGAGATAAGTGTAAAATTAGGCCAGGGCCAAGGAAGTATTGCTGGGCTAATCAATATGGATGAGACTGAAAACTGACCATAGCTCAGTGGCCATGAGTCTTTAAACTTTGTAGGATTAATAAAAAAAAAAAAAACCTAATATTTGGAATATGTATCTGTATACATATTCCAAATATTAGGTATTTTCTTTCAAAAATCACAGGGGAAGAAGCAACGGCTGAAAGCTGATTTATTTTTTACTGTGGTTACATATTCTGCCAGAGCCTTTTCACAAATTTTCAAAACACACTTTAAAAACCCAGGGCTACAACAGCTACATACTCAGATCAACATTGAAATAGAATAGTTACCATTAAATATTTTTCAACCTTTTTACCTGTCTCCGTCACATTTTGCCACCACACAATGTCACTTTTAACACAGTCTGAACACACATGTGGCTGTTGCATTGAAATCTGGGTTGGGTTGCTGAGTGGGATGAACCTTTTACTTGTTTGACTCTGAATACCATCATATCATTATAGATCAAGATAATGTTGTGACAAATAATTCAATGGCACTTGAGAGGAAAAACAGGCTTGAGCCTAAAATACTGGTATGTATCATTTATAATTCAAAAAAGTATCCATTATGTGATGTTTTGAATGTAATATTCATGCTGAACATACAGTATCTCCAAAATAGTCTAAACCTATCAACATGTGGGATGCAAGAGGCAAACCCAAGTGATAGTCTGTGGTATAAAAGCTCTGTGCTACATGATTTCTGTGCAGTATAACGGCGCCAGACATCCTGGATCAGAAAAAAAAATGTTGCAAGTGAACGTAACCCAGGCAGCAATGATGTTTAACAAAGCAATGGTAGTAATAAACATATTTTGTAAAAGATATGGGTTGCTTTGTGAATATTTCTATAATATAATATATATCATTTGTGAATGAAGGAACAAAGCAAAATCACTACAACAAAGTCCAGTCAGACGATCAGTAACCAACTCTCCAGTGTAACAATATTCTGTAAACATTTATTTGAGAAATGCACTAATGTAACAAAATTAATTAGAACAGAATGTGGAAACTGGTTGTATATAGTAATGTTTGAACAAATTCCTTTGGATCTTCATCCTGTTGCTTTTCAACACAGTCTTCATTTGGTTGATGAAAGATGTTTGCTGGTACTTGCAAAGACAGAAAAAACTGATTTCATTACAATTAAAGTGACAACAATATTATTATTATTATTATTTTATATATAAAAATACACATGCTCTTTTCTTTAAAAAAAGAAAAGAAAAAAAGGGGGATTATAATCATGTTTGAAAATCCATTTATTTTACAAAGGAGTTGTCTGGCCATTGACAGAGGAATGTAAATGTTATTAATGGTTACTTTCACAGCCTTTAGCATAATTTATAGTAAGTTAAGCTACAGTTTAAAAATTGTTGATGTGATACAACCCAGAAAAAGAAATCGTTATATATTCTATAAATACTCACTATAAAATGTCCAACAATTTCAACACATACTTCTCTGTGGTCAGCAGTGTCCCATCCACCCATTCCCAGTTCCTTTCTTTAACAGGGACAATTGGACATCGGTTCTTCTGACTTCTTATGCTGCTTTCCTTCGTTTCAAGGGAGAGACATTTGGATCAGCCCAAATACAAAGCAGTAATTACTCTATTAATTAGAGTAAATACAGAAATAAGAGAGTAAACGCTTAAAGCCAAACTGACTTGCTAAATTTTTACCTTTAAAGCTATAGTGACTATTTTATATTAATGAACATCCGTTACATTCAAGCCATTGCCAAATGAGTTGATAGCTAATTAAGCCTATCAGCTCCACAAAACTCTGTCTGTATTTCTCAGTATGGCTATGTTTACAGCATTGTGGAGTCCGGCGACTTTCATGCGCAGCAGCTCGAGTGATGCGTTTTACGTCACCGCTGAGAAAGGAAAACAGCAACGTTCAGCTTTGGAGATGAAGAGGACTGCTACAACAGGTGAAGGCATGGCTGAAAAACTGAAGAAGCACCCACGAAATGTTTCAGTCAGTGTTTGTACTGCTGAAAAAAGACCTACACATTCAGCAGAAGGTCTAAAATCCAAAAAAGAAAGTGACCGACTGCAAAGACAAACACGGATAACCACTGCTGTTGCTTTGGCTACTTGCAGTGCGCTGAATAAAGAAAAGAAAAGAAAAGGGACTGAGGTCGCTTACTGCTCTTGAACAGTTTACTAATGGGTTTTGTAACACATTAGGAGTAGGAATTATTGCTATTTCATTTACTCGACCTAAATGATGTGCTACTAGCAACTGCGTGGAGGAGGGCTGGGGGTGGTTCGCGAACACAGAGGGCTTGCGTCATGTTAGACTATATCCACAACGTTCCACTTCGGGGATTGCTCCGGTACCGCCAGAAATTCCGCCGGATGTCACTCTTTTCGGCCGGATGTCCTTTACCTTACGCTTTCTTTGTGTTGTAATTTTAAACTCCGGTCGATTTATGAGGACTATGGTTAACTGCTCTCAGATCTCTGCAGGGTAAATCAAGACAGCTAACTGGACTATTTGTCCAATCTGAGTTTTCTGTTGCACGACTAAAACAACCTTTGAACATACATGTTCCACCAAAACAAGTTCCTTCCCGAGACTATTTGCAGTGGCACCGTGGCTCCGTCCGGCACTTAGCACCGCCCTAGACGATTGTGATTGGTTTAAAGAAATGGCAATAAACCAGAGCATGTTTTTCTCGCAGCGCTGTGGAGATAGGTCTGGCAATGCGAGACTAGCGTCATGTGGATACGCCCACAGTGTTGTTGTCATTAGTTACACATCATGGTAGTCACTTGTAACTAAGCATATAAACTATAGCTGGATAACTATTAACATGTGTTGTCAAGCATTTCTCCTAATTTCATCAACTTTACCTTGGTAAGCAGCATTCCAACATTATTGCCAACTACTTCACCAGCACTGCTATACATATCAGGTGCGGCAGTAGTCAAAAGACCAAGTCTGCACTTCAATTTGGACAGAAACAGCTGGGAAACAACATGGGTTTCATTTCTGCTCTGAGATACCCATGTAAACAAGGCTTGGACTTGTTTTCCTGGGTTCATTCATTTTCCCTTTATTTCTAAACCACAGAGGGAAGTGCAGTCCATTATAATAAATGGATGGTGGAACTACACATTAGCAGTGTGACCACCTGTTAAGGGCGCACACCTCGGCCTACTTCCTATTTTTGACCTTGACTAGTGACATCATAGACATCCATTCTTCCAGGATTAAGAATGATACAAATAGTTGTGCTGTGCCATTGTGTGGTCTGCAATGTTTAGTTTTCTGAAATGTGTGTATTCTCTTTTGTTTGTGTTATCTGAAATGTTGTTGTGCTTTCCATCTGAGGGCCACCACATATCACAATGTGCCATTGAAAATCAAAGCTGCCACATTATCTTAGCTCATCAGAGTGTGCTGTCTTATGTGACATAAATTTTTAAAACAACAACACCAAATATGACTGAATCATGGAGAATCTTGTATGAAATAGATTGTTGTGAAAACACATTTTTTTAATTAATAAAATGTAGCCTATGCAAAAATCACCACATGTGGTCGTTTTTGAGGTTGGTGCATTTGCACATACAATAAACACACATCTAACAAATACCTCACCAATGAACAAAGATGATATGTGATAAGATAAGTGGTAATACTTTTACTTACCACAAAACATCCTTAGACAGTCTCTTTCTTTGATGAGTTCAGTGTTATTGGCTGTTAACTGGTTCTTGAGATTGGCATTTTCTTCCATTAACTGGTTTCTCTCAGTTCTCCAGTTGTTTTTGTCTTTATTCACTATTGTGGCAAGGGGAACAACAAAACAGCAACTGAATATTATTATAGCCTATGTTATCATATTATTACAATCATCATATAATCAACGTCATGCAAAGTGGTAATTCCTTTAACGTTCCTGTTACTAACACCAAACAGAATTAAACTCACTTTGGACCCCGAGGCAAATGATCCCGGCCAGCAGGAGAAGACACACCAAACCCAGAAACCCTGAATCAGCTCTGACATGATTCCTCTGTCCTAAGTTTTCACAGATGACTGAGACAAATAAATAATCAACTTCAGGCTCAGAATTTTGAGGACACTGTCTATGTTTAGCTCTGTATTACGGTAGACTTCAATTCATAAAATACAAGAAAATTAAATGTAAACATCAGTTCAGCTTCAACAAAATCGCACTGCTGTAACACAAAGAAAATTAAACATGAATTGAAATTCAAACTAAAAAAATAAAGGAAATAAAATCCAAATCTATGTCAACCCTTTTGTGTTTGCACACCTGCTTGTTGCTAATGCTGGTCGTGTCCGTACCTGGGTGCTGAGGCTCTGCAGGTCTTGGTGTATTTGGTGACATGCCCTCCACCCAGGGGTTGTCAAACACTCTCAGGCTTTCTGCACTGACATAGATGTTCACTATACTCTCCTTGTCGCCAGGCTCAGCGTACAGGTCCCCTGACATGTTATGGCTAATAACTTAACGATTGCTCGTAGTATTACAAAGTTTGTTTTTAATCTTGATAATATGTCTGTTTTCTGAAAGAGGCTGGAGATCCACACCGGTGATGCCATGTAAAAGGGGAAGAGCAGAAAAACTGGAAGTCATAAGTAGTTAACCGTTTGGGCATCTTGTTTCCTCTAAATTCACCTGGTCATCAGTTACCTTTGCCATTTGATTTGTTGTCCATAACCAGAGATAATGGTCAGCGACTATTTGTTGTTGACTGAGCAATCATGCAAATGAAACTAAACAAGAGACAGGTAACAATGAGTGGGCCCTCTGTGATTGTAGGGAGGCTGCAACAAAGGATAAAACCCTGTGACTAGTGACGTTTTCCATGTTCAATGTAGATTTAAAAAAAGATGTAGTTCTACAGTTTATATTAAATGAGATCTTTCTCACACAGAAAATAATGTAGAAATATGTTTGAAGGTTTCTCTTCAAAAGTCACATGTGGTGGATGTGTTGGCATGGTTTCTTGTGCAATACCACAAAAACACCATGACTAAAATTAGGACACATGGCCTGAGGGACACAATTATAAGACAGGCAGATGTAGAACTTGATGGAAAATCTGCAACACATAAGACATAACTGACTGTGCACCTGATAGAGAAACCCACAATACCAGGCATTTAGAACAGAAAATGTAAAAAACAAGTTGAATCACTGATATATTTACAGTGACAGAGATTAACATGTTAATAATGGTTACTTTTGCCTATTTTGATTTGTTTGTGTACTTTATAATACAGTGAAGTTTTAGCTTCTTTTTTTTTCTTTAGAATTTATTTTTATTAATTTCTGTGGGTCATCATAATTTGGTTCCAGGGGCCTGTTTCACAAAAGCAGAATATATAAATCCAGGATAACTGATAAAGCGAGGCTTGACCTAGTCTAATCTGAGCATCCTGGCTTGGTGCGTTTCACGAAGGCCAAGCCAGGCTGAGGAGGAGCGACTAGGTCGAGCCAGGCTGAAGTAATTCAGATAGATGCGCGTCCACGGCTTTCCTCAAAAGACCGCGAGGTCGATCACAGATTTACTGATGCCAAAATGGAGAATACGCATTGTACATACTTTATACAGAGTGAGCAGCAGCTTCTTGTGGAAGTATGATGACGTGAAACACATTATTTGTATAAAAAGAAAAAAAACACGGCGCTGTAATGAAACAGAGAAAGCGTAGCAGACGATCACGGACCGACTGAATGACTGAAACGTAAGCAGCCTAAATATATACATTAACTGACCACTGCTCTGACTTGAAACCGTCATAATCATACCATTCAAGGATTAGGCTACTAATCATTTGCACAAATTAACAGTTGTACTCTTTGCCTTAAAAGTAAGCAGAAGATAATGTTACTCAGGAAATTTACCACGAAGATCAATTTTCTACAATGCTCGAATATGATGCATAAATATCTTTCGTTCTGTTCCTCCCTCTCTCTCATGGGCTAAAATATAAATTACCTAAGTCATATTAACTTCCACTGCTCGCTTTTAATGCAAAGTGTACAACTGTTCGTTTTTGCAGATGACAGGGACTCAGTGAATGGTTTCAGTTAAGAGCAGTAGTTCATAAATGTATATTTTTAGACTATCATTCAGTCTGTCCGCTATTATCTGCCACGCTTTTTCTCGCGTATTTTTTAGGACGAGTTTCCTTCTCTACATATGCCTTGCTCCCAATTGTATATGGACATAGAAAATAAAGACACTGAATAAATTGGACTCTAAAATCTAGAAACTATAAAGATAATTAAGTCATAAATTCCATGCACACTGTAAACATGAATGGAACAGAGTATATTCATCAGTTATTTCCCCCCCAGCTAAATATAAGGTCAAAAACCAACGAGGTGTCCGCTCCCTGTTGTTACATGAATGTACAGTAGCCTACATCACTATATAGTTACTGGTCCAGTGAACTAAGACTATAATTTGGGAGGACTGTACAATTAGGATATGTTCTTTAAATTGTACAATCCTCCCAAATTATAGTCCCAGTTTACTGGACAACACAATTTGTGTGCTAAGAATGCCAAATACAATGCACATGGAAGTGGAACAAACATGATCGTTATTGTTAAAGAATTTAAAAAAAATGAATCAACTAAAATAATTCAAGGTGCTTTGGTCAACTATAGAAACATTGTATGTATTGCCCTTAGTAACAGACTTCATTTAAAACACATTTGAAATTGTATCAGCCTTTTCTAATTATCTCAACAACTGCCATAATATATTCATCAAACTTCTAACAACAATATGAACAGCAGTCTTCATACAGCAATATAACAGTAACGATGACTGTCACATGAATAATTATTAAAAAAAATAATGGTCACAACTTTAAATAATAACAGTAGGCCTACTTAAATGAACAGCAATATGCACCTGTTGTATTTTAATCCAGGCTGATAACAATAGGGTAAAACCACTGCTGGGTGATCAGAAAAGGCTCCAGGATTAAATAAATCCTGGCTGTTAGCCTGGTCAGGAGCAGGCTAGCTGCACAGAATAAATCTCCATGGTGATTTATGTGCCTCCACTTTCATGAAACCGAGTCAAGGCTTAAATCATCCAGGATAACTGATAAATCCCAGCTTAATCCCTTATCTTGGTTTTGTGAAACAGGCCCCAGGAACCACATCAAACAAAGGCGAAACAACAAATAAACAAAAAAATAAACAAAAATAAATAAAATCAAGACAGATTTCATAATTTCATCTAAATCATAGTTTCGTCAAAATTTCATCTCTATTTTTATATACTATGCTTCCCTCAATACTTATTGATTATATCAACCCAACCCTAACAACCCACCCTACCATCCACCCACCTCTCCTACCCCTGTCCCCATTTACCCGCACATTGCTGGTCCTCATTCACCACAGATCTCTCTCTCACACACACACACACACACACACACACACACACACACACACACACACACACACACACACACACACAGAGTAAGTAAGTAAAATAAAAATAAAAATAATAATAAAGGGTTCTAAAGACATGCTCTAGAGGGCATTATAAATTTGGCTCCATTGACTATCAAATTGTTTCTTTTTATTTTTATCCTCTGACATTGATCTTTCAATACACAGGTAATACTTCATTAGGGCCTTCCAATTCTCTATTGAAGGTGCTTCCTTATTTTTCCAATTTTGCAATATCAATTTTTTAAAGATAAGAGAAGAAAAAAGTATCTGCCAACAAGTTGGATATCTTATTCCCTCTATATCTTGGAAAATACATATTTTTGGAGAGAATATGATTTTTCTGTTAGTATACTTAGATAACCAAATCTCTATACTCTCCCAAGTCTTCTTAATTCCTTTGCAGTGCCAAAAGGCATGCATAAGGGAGTCACCATATAGGTTACATTTTAAACATATATTTGATAATGTGTTATCAAACTTGTTTATTTTATCTCTAGTGTAATATATTCTTGTCACATGAAGTTTTAGCTTTGAACTAGTGCTGAATAGCGGCTCTTTGACACGAACAAAGGGAATGGAGTCGTACTTGGTGACAGCCATTCTTTTTTTCATTGTACATAATACATGTTTTTTTTTATTGTGCCAATAAAAGGTTTTCTAATATTAAGTGTTGCATGAATTACATTCAAGGCAAGGCAACTTTATTTACATACTTCATACAGAGAGTAAATTCAAAGTAGTGAATTCACTGACAAAGTAGAGGGATATGGGTCACCTTAATGTTTACAATGCAGATCATTGACATTAGCTCTGGCTATACGAGTCATTTAGTGCTGCTAAACCTGGTCCACACATGTGAAAAGAGATTGTATTGGTGGGATGTTCGATTCGGATCCAAATCGTACAACAAATTCTGATTTTTACAGCCTTGAGACCCAAATCAAGACTTTGTATTATGACTAAAATGTTAACAACCAGACATTTAACACCTAACATTTAACCGATTTGTGTTATTTAACTAAACATATCTTCTATCATCATGAATTAATTTTTAAAATAAAAAAGTGCGTATATACATATACACATATATACATATATACATTTTTAGCTCTTCAGCCGCAGTACAGTTTGTCAATCTCGATAGCCATATTATGATATGTAAATCACTCAGTCATACAATTAATAAGGTCATTCAAATGTATTTATTTGGAGGTTTTTTGTTACTACATCACAGACACAAAATCAATGGATATAATATTACTGATATGAACTCAGGACTTAGTTTACATAAAATGTGTGAGAGCAGAACAGCTGTGGAATCAGTCCAAGAGCATATAATAATCAGACTTTATTGAAGTTTTTTATTCTCACAGATAAAGTATAATTCATCACTGCATCTCAAATAATTCCAGTTATTTAAAGTATTTATGTTGGAAATGTGAGCATATTCTTCTCTATTACCACGAGGACCACCATCACCCGGCTGTCTGCTTTTCCAGTACCTAGAGATGAACAAAAACTGCTCAGCCACAAATTTAAACCATTAACAAAATATTAGAAATCTGTACTGTTGACATTGTTATTTCAGAGCATGCTATTATAAGGCCCAACATAATGATTTTGACAGAAACACAAAAAGCTCAGGTGTTTCAATATATGCTCAATATCACATCATTACACTGTATAGTTCTGTATTGTCAATATAAAAAGCACTTCCTCATCTGTGTTCTTTAATCTGTTAATTTAAGTCTGTGCAGACTTTTTATCCAGGGCCACATTAGGACTGCTGGGAGCCTTATTGGAAATCGATCAATTAATTAAGTAGGCACAGGTTTGTACTGACACACATTTTGAATGTAGCACAATGAAAGTCAATAAATAATAAAAAATTGGAAAATGACTTACTTTCTTGTAACTGCCGTCCCATCTACCCATTTCCAGTCGTTTTCATTAGTTCATTTCTAAATTTCAAAGATTATAATCAATTATTTATCACTTTATTTAGTGTCCTTCCAAAAAGATTATGTATACCTAAAGAGCCACCCTTCTGACATGTCACAGTGGGAGAAGCGGTATAAATTAATGAAAAAAAAAATGCTGAATTCTATTTAGCTGATTCAGTTTCAAGGTATTATGCTCACTCTCTGTCAGTCTGTCATGACTCACTGGGATGCTTGAATAGAACTGAGCCATTGTTAATGTTATTAGTAACAACTCTGCTTTTCTTACTATGGAAAGTCAAAATGTCTGCTGGCCTATTGTGATAATGCAGATAGAAGAGAAAAAAACTGTTCTATGTTTGAATGCATTATTTCCCCTTTGTCTGTTTTTATCTCCCTCTTACATTGTTCATATTGTGTATTCACTTCTGCAGCTTTGCAGAATTCATTGTAGACTTTCTCTTCCTTTTTTCTTACATTTCAGGAAGACTAAAGGTGCACTGCACACAACCTGTTCTGACATCCATCTTTTTAAGAGGCCAAATGCCTATTTATTCTATCACATTCAAAATAGTTTACATGTATTTCTGATGCAAATATTTACCACAGAGACCATTAATAACAGTGACATATTTAAATCCTAATATTAAAATGATGAATTTGCGAAGGGAAGCAGGTTTTGTATTTTGGTTGCATTTACAAACCTTTTAAAACAAGAGTATAGTTTGGACGAGAATAAAGTAAGAGTAGCATCTGTGCTTCATCATGATCTTCACAGGCTGTTCTGCTGTCAGTCTAGGTTTTCTTTGAGGTGGACATTAAATAACAACTATTGCCAAACTTCATCCAATGGTCGGGACAGCATGTTGTCTCTGTTTAACAACACAACATGGTATGACCTCAGTCACAATATATATACCCCATCAGGCAGAAATACCACTCTCAGCTTTTACGTACTGTACTGTTAGCCATCTGTTCTTCTGACTGAATTAGCTTAAAATCTCTCAATGTCTAAACAGGGCTTAAAATGAAAACCTTGTTGAAGAAGTAGTTTGACATTTTGGGAAATATGCTTATTCACGTTAATTCTGAGAGTTAGATGAGAAGATTGATACCACTCCCACAATTAGTCATTTTAAGGAAGTTATGTTTATTCTTGGCCAGGACAATGCTGGTTGCCTGGCAACTGCTCCCAGTCAAAAATAGTCTGTTACATCTATGGTTACATCACACCTCGGTTTTAGAATAAATTATACAAATACTATATAACTTTTTAATTAGTAATCTTTAGCTTAACTTACTTACTTCCTTTTTTTTTTTAATCTTTGGATAGAGACAGGCTAGCTGTTTACCCCTGTTTCCAGTCTTTGTACTAAGCTAAGCTAACTGGCTGCTGGCTCTAGCTATATTTTTATCAAACATACATGAGCAGTATTGATGCGCTAACCTAATTCTTGGTAAGAAAGTGAATAAGTGTAATTTCCAAAATGTCTTACTATGTCTTTGATTAAAATCATTATTCATATTTTCACTCACCAATCTGTTTTTGTAATTCATCTCTCTCTCTCATGAGGTTCTTGTTCCTGGCATTAAAATTGTCTTTCTCCTTTTCTAACTGGCCCGTCTTTTGGGTCAGGTTGTGGTTGAGGCTTTTCATTTCGAAAACTTGCATAGGACCACCAGGACAATGACAGCCACCAGGAGCAGAAGACACAGCAGCCCCAGAAGCGATGCAGCAACTCTGAGATAATTCCTCTTCTCTGAACTCACATTGACTGAATCGGCTGTTGGCACAAATAGACAGGGCTGATGAGTTCATCTTAAAGACCTAGTGCCGTGACCGTAGTCTTACTTAGGACTTGCATTTTATAACTAGCTATTTTGTGAAGTTCTCCTTCATTAAAAGTTAACAATTTGAGTTGTTTTTATTTACCCATGCTTAAAAATGCCATGGCCTTATAGCTAAACATTTGTTGTTTTTTATGTCCAGTTGTAAGTAGTAATTCATCTATCTACAGTAAATACAATATCCTTTGTGGGACATATGACAGGCAGACAGAAATAGACATGACAGATATAGATACTTTGCTGTTGGTCCTCAGTCCTGTTGTCCTGTGATTTGTCCTGTGGCGTACTCTCCTCTGCCCAGTAATTGTCATAAATCCTCACATTATCAATGTCAACACAGACGTCTGCGTTTTTGTCCTCCTTCACACCTGTCTGAAATCTAACCTTTTTGGTGAAGTCTGGCTTGGCATATATATCCTCAGACATGCTGCTTTCCCACTTCACCTACTTTAACTTAGGTGTACTCTTAGGTGTACTAGGTAATACAGTACGCACTTGTATTACCTAGCCCTACAGGGAAGTACTTAGAGGTCACTTGGCCACATGGGTTTTTTTAAAGGGAAGAAAATAGAGGAATTCAACTTCATTTAACTAACTAAAAGCCTGTATATTCACCCTTTTATTTATTGTATGTCCAACTACTTACATTTGTGGTAGTGGATTTCTAAAGTCAGTATCTATCTTTAAGTAATAAATCATCTACACTGATAGGGTTGTTGTCTTTTTTCCTGTCTTTTATTAAATACATACCATACTACAACAGAAACTAATGTGGTCACACATTTATAGATGAGACTGCTCAACTTCCTTGAAGTGTAGGATCTATCTATCTATCTATCTATCTATCTATCTATCTATCTATCTATCTATCTATCTATCTATCCATCCATCCATCCATCCATCCATCCATCCATCCATTCTTAGCAGTGGTTTAAGATTTCAGACATTTTGCAACGTTGAAACCAGATCAACCCATTATGCAGCTGCAAGGCCAAACAGGTAAAAGTGGTCACCTAAAATAAATCATCCTACCAGCCCTCAGTTTCCTGTAACAGTAAGCAGAGAATCACATGCGTAAATATGTTGCCATCTGTGTTACTGTTTGTAAGTTCGTCTGAGTACAGTTCAGAAAGATAATTTATCATTTCAGAGGCACACTCTCAAGACATTGGGACATTGAGGACCAAACTCTACAGTCAATACAGCTGAACATCATGGATCAACTGACAGATATCTATGTCAATGAAGAGGGAGCATTCAGTTATCCTGGCAAAAGGAAGAGTTTGGTAAAAAGTTCAGAAAGTATTTATGAAAATGTGTTGCTCCACAGTCTGGAGCCAAACAAAACTACTGCTGTCTCAGGAAATGAACACATGCAAACAGGTCCTGTGTACAAATACTATAATGTTGACTGTAGGTTCATGTGAATGTAGACTATATATAAAGAGGTGTGGACATTTAAACACAAACACAGGAAAGATTATTGTCTACAACACAGACTAAAATCAGGAACAATAATGTGGAGGGCTGGTTTGCTGTCATTGATGGTTTTAGCTTTGTACTAATAAACTCTAGAATTACAACATAACTGTGGTGGAACATAACTAGGTACATGTACTTAAGTACTGTACTTAAGTACAAATTCAAGGTACTTGTACTTTACTTTAGTATTTCCATGTAATGCTACTTTAACCATCACTTAGGAGGAGAATATTGCACTACTTACTTAACTACATTTGTTTGACACCTTTACTTTTTAGATTACAATTTTTCATATTCCTGTCCAATGAAAACTATGTATCTCCAGATTTGGTGATTTTAAATGTTTTTGGTAAACTGGAGGATGAAGTGTTTCTTTGTGGGAAAACTTTCTTTGAGAAAATTCTCATACTTCTTAAGTTAAATACATTTTAAATGCCTCTTGAAGCAGTTGGAAAAAATATTTTCACAATGCTGAAAACAGGGCTGTTTTTCTGACACCATGAAAAGTTTTTGGAAATACATGATTCCCACAGAACAGTCACACTACAAATATATGATCTTATAGAATATGATGCAGTGCTGTGTAGATTAAACTACCCATCATTATATAACGGAGTTAAATTAGCACAACCTTGAACATCTACAGCAGTAAAATGCAGTAAAAAACACACTAATGTGCCAGTATGTTGATCCAAGAACATATATAATAGTAAACTAGAGACCATCTTGGGATGGGATTACACCAGCTGCGACATCAAATTAGGACAGGGATTTGGCGACAGAAGGTGTCTCCAGGATCACATTTTGCCATGATGACACACACACACACACACACACACACACACACACACACACACAGAGAGAGACACTGTCACGGCTAGTAACCACTGACAGGAACCATTTTATTGCACAATGAGTACTTTAACTTTTCAAACTTTAAGTACATGTTGCTGATAATTATTTTACTTAAGTAAGTTTTGAATGCATTACTTTTACTTGTAGTGGAGTATTTGACAGTTTGGTATTAGTATACTTTTACCTAGGCCTACAGTAAGTAAAGGATCGGAATACTTCTTCTACCATTGCACCTAAACAAAAAAAAACAACAAAAAAAGGTCACTGCAGAGCAAAAATAGAGAAATTTTAAATTGCAAATCCCATTTGAAATTCTGACATCACTCTTTTCAGTCCTCATCCCTGCTAGCATCTCTGTGAAGCTCGGCATACAGACCTTTTTAACAGCAGACACTGGATCTGTCAGAGCAGGAAAAGCACACGTGGAACTGATAACATTAACGATGTCTCAGTCGAGCTATTCTAGTGAGCCAGTATGTATACAATACCCCTAAGTGAAATAGGCCCTTTTCACAGCAGCCGTTTTGACATGTAATAGCAGGGCAAACACAGAGGAATTTGTTAAAATTAATTATGGTCCCTTAATATATAATATGTCACAGCCATTCCAGAGAGCATGGTCTGCATGCTCGCTTATACCAGGGCCTAGTCATTAGTAGGTAGTTGTTCATAAAGTATGGTGCCGCAAAAAAGAGAATCAAAAAGAGATATTCTGATAGTATCACTCTAGTGTGGCTAAAACATGAACACAAATATGTGAATATAGGTGGATTTTATTTGATTTCACATTGAGGAGCAAACGCATGACAAATACTCCTACCTTCAGGTGCTGAAGTGGTAAATAAGAGTTCCTGCGGAGCTGCTGCAGTGGGTCTGCTGTGTCTTCTCCTACTGACTGGACTCATAACTGTGGTTTGCCTATGTGAGTACTTTGTTAGCATGCTGATTTAACACTAACCAGATGATGCTGGTTGATAACGTTTTCTTTATTTGCTTATGGTTTACGTGTCAAACACAGTTACCAAAGGCAGCTCTGAGTGGAAAATGGAGATGGTCCTGTTACAGACCAACCTGACTCAGGAAAGAGACCAGTTACCGACCAGTTACAACAACCTGACTCAGGAACTCAACAAGCTCCATAAAGTTGTTGAAAACATGACCAAAAAGATAAATGATCTTCAAAGAAAGCTTCAAGGTAATTGATAGTATTATTTTTTTTAATTCTGGCTGGCCTAACTTAATAATAATACTAATAATACATTTTATTTATATAGCGCTTTACATGGTACTCAAAGACACTTTACAGTGAAACCAGCACACTTAGCACATAAGAAACAGATGAAACAATAAAACCAACACACAAAACAAGCATATTAAAAGCAATTAAAACAATAAAACCAGTAGGCTAACTATCAGTGGAGAAACTATTTCATGTGGAAGGCTAATCTGAAGAGGTGTGTTTTGATGAGTGTGAATGTGTCCAGATCAGTACAGTCAGTACAGTTCCAGATGGAGGGGGCCGCAATGGTGAAAGCTCTGTCCCCAGGTACAGTGCTTGGTCCTCTTTATTTAATTGTTCTTCTTCGTGATAAAGCAACTTTACCGGCAACAGTTGAGTGATTCTTGTGTGTTAGCGGCTTAACGAAGCATTTTGAATTTGCCTTTGAGTCGCGCCTCTGACTGGTCTTTTTCTCATGTGTGTGTGTGTGTGTGTGTGTGTGTGTGTGTGTGTGTGTGTGTGTGTGTGTGTGTGTGTGTATTATTCTCTTAAATACACGTGTACAGTTTATGGGGAGTAGCTTTGTGAAAGGAATTATGGATTTTTTTCAGGACTACTTTGCCACAGTATCATGTTTTAAGGCTCAATCCAGATTTTTCTGAACACATATATTTTAGATATAGAATATCCCATTCGTACTGAAGTCAGAATTAGAGGAAACGTCCAAATTTAGCGTACTTGAAAATATAAACTATTTATATTATCGTTTGGAACCCGGAAATAAAGTTTAACCTTCAACAGCAGCAGAACCACATTTATAACTTAGATTTGTTTTCTACTGACACTTCCTAAAAAAGTGCAGTTATTTAGCTGAGGATATAAGATCCTGAAATAAGCTCTTGTAAAAATCTTATTGTCTCTTTCTATCTAGTTAGTAATAGACACGCTAGTTTAAAGCAAAGGACAGGACTCAGGTAAATCAGAAGGGGGCTGATAGGTCATTCAGGCAGGATTTGGAAATATGGCATAGGCCTATCTTTTTTTTTTTTTATAAGCCTATTTTTTTATTATTATTTTGTGGTGTTTGTTGGTTGGTGTTTTGTTCTAGACCAGGGGTCTTCAACGTTTTTTAAGCCAAGGACCCCTTAACTGTGGGCAGTGGTGGCCTAAAGGTTAGAGACGCGGGAGGTCGGCGGTTCAATCCCCAGACCGACAGGATAAAATCTGGGTGGGGAAAGTGAAAGAACAGCGCTTACCCCTCCCTCATTACCACCACTGAGGTGCCCTTGAGCAAGGCACTTAACCCCAACCGCTCCAGTGGAGCTGCTCAGTGGCCAGCAGATCAGACTGTGGCTGTATTTGGCAGCTCCCAGGTATGAATGTGTAACTGTGTGAATGTGATCAGGGCGTTCCTGCAAAAGAGAGGCTGCAGTGAACCTCCCCTGAATAAATTTTTTTTTTGTAAAACTTGAAAAAAATGAACAATTATTTGGAGGCCCCCCTGCATTGACTCTGAGGACCCCTTAGGGGTCCCGGACCCCCTGTTGAAGATCCCTGTTCTAAACCAATCCATATTTAGATGTAACACTCATCGATGCACTAGGTGGCGGTATGCACCTTAAAGTTGGTTTCAATAAACACGAAGAAGAAGAAGAAGAAGAAGAAGAAGAAGAAGAAGAAGAAGAAGAAGAAGAAGAAGTAACAACAAGCTGGTGGACGATGGATTAGATGCGAAATATTTCACTCATGATAATTAGGCAACAATGTCTTCAGTTGAGTGTTTGAGAGAATTTGTCAGCGAGAGACTAACTGCTGCTGCTGAAGAAATATTCGGAGTTTTAAAAAAAACAATCGTCAAGTACGAGGAAGAGATCGACCGTCAGCGCAGACTGCTGGATATCGTTTGGAACCCGGAAATAAAGTTACACAGGATAGGTGTGTAAAACTATTAGGTCTCCCTGAACGTGTAACAAAAAATCCCTTAAATTGAGTTCTTTACTCGAATCTCTTAAGTTAATTTGAGATGGCCCCTTTTATTTCTTATCTCTTATTTTTTTCTTTTTCTTGACGTTGATTTGTTTTGTATAAGCTCCTAGGTTTTGTTTATATGCTCGACCCGAGGCAAAAGCTCTATTTTTGAAGTGAATTTGTAAATGTGTGCCTTGTTTGTTTGTACATCTCAATTCTGAATAAAGAAATGAAAAAATAAATAAAGGATAGGTGTGTAAAACTGAATTAGTTTAATAACACAAACAGATGTACTGCATATGTGCTCACATTTCTGCATTTTTTTTTCTTTACCATCACAGTAGTATTTCATTTTCTGTCCCTCCAGAGCTCCCACAGCAACATGTCTGTAAGGAGGAGGAGGTTCTTGCTGACCAGCAGCAGCTCTGTATTCAGGATATGGACTCCAGTCTGGAACAGGAAGACCCCGAGTCTGCACAGGTTAAAGAGGAACAGGAGGAACTCTGCACCAGTGAGGAGGGAGAGCAGTTTGTACTGAAGCACGAGACTGCTAGCTTTATGTTGACTCCTACTTATGAGGAAAGTGACCACAGTGAACCAGATCCAAAAAGTGACCATCAGCTTCTTTCTCTCAACTCTCATGTAGCTGAGAGCCAAGATCAGGAAATAGACAAGCCTGGAGACTCAGGATCAACTAGAAATGCAGAGCCAAAACAACAGATTCAACATCACGAAAGTATAACTCACAGTAACATTGTAAACAACCCTAACTTGTCAGAGATTTGCTGTAAAACTCACACAGGTAAACAGTCAAAATGTGACACGTGGGAAAGTTTACAAGTATAAGTCAGAACTGGAGAGACACAGGAGAATCCATACAGGTGAGAAGCCATGTTCTTGCAGCACGTGTTGAAAAGCTTTCCGATGTCAAAGTCACTTAACAGTCCATGTGAGAATCCACACAGGAGAAAAACCGTTTGCATGCAAAACATGTGAGAGAACTTTCAGACTTAGTGGTCAGTTGAAAGCCCATGTGAGAACCCACACAGGTGAGAAGCCATATTCTTGCAACGTTTGTGGTAAAAGATTTATTCAGATGTCAGCATTGATTACTCATAAAAGAATCCACACAGATGAGAAGCCATTCACTTGCGAAACGTGTGGGAAAAGTTTCAGACACAGTAGTGACTTGACAGTCCACATGAGAATCCACACAGGCGAGAAGCCATATACTTGTAAAACATGTGGAAGGAGTTTTAGACACAGTAGTGAAATGACATCCCACATGAGAAGAGCACACACAGATGAGAAGCCATATTCCTGCAACACGTGTGGGAAAAGATTCAATCAGAAATCAGTATTGAAAGCTCACACAAGAATCCACACAGGAGAGAAGCCATTTACCTGTGAAACATGTGGGGAAAGTTTTAAATGGAAAAGTACCTTAAGACTTCACATGAGAATGCACACAGGTGAGAAGACATTTACTTGCAAAACATGTGGAAACGATTTTGGATTAAATAGTGACTTGACACGCCACATTAGAAGAGCACACACTGGTGAAAAGCCGTACCTTTGCAAGATCTGCGGGGAAAGATGCTTTGATGCGTCTCATTTGGCAAAGCATATAAGCTTGCATCCCGAACTTGAAAAAACACCAGAGGATCAATTTACACAGGAGAAAACATCGACCTGAAACTCCTGTGGAGAGGTGTTCACTAACTCATTGTTATACACTTTCAATAGCTGCATCTCTGTCACTGACTGTATACAATTCCCCACTGAGCAGAGGTCACAATATATTGAAGTACATATTCAACAATGCCATCACGTTTTGTTGAATTAACCTCTTTTTTTTCCTCTTCATATAACTGCAGTACTCATATTTCTGTTGGCAACAGTATTTCTTTGAAACAAGAAAGAAACTCTTTATAGCAAAGTGATTGCATAATTCATGATTTAATTAATATTATTTTCTACTTTATTGTTTAAAAAAAAAAACTGTATACACTACTTAAGTTGAGTGCATTGTGAGCTCTGATGTTGAGGCAAAGAAAGCCTCTACTACTGGTGTTGGGTCACTTGCTAGTCTTTTCTTTTTTGTCTGCAACATGTGTTATATTTTTATGTATTTTGTAATCGCATCATTTTGACGTAACTTTTGTTGTTTTGGGTTTTAGTGGTGACACACAAACAAAAAAATTGTCGATGATGTAATACATGGTTCTGTCAGTGAATCAGACTAAATAAATTATACAATGATCAATGCCCAAAAGGAAATGGGCAACAAAATGCTGTTTTCTGATCTCATGTATGTATTATAACAATAAAGCTTTGTAACGTGATCATTTAACAAAACCAGATTCATAGTAGAGTCTAAAGCTATAAGCAAATTCTCTTCATCAAGGCTGCAGATTGGTGTGACTGACAACAATGATGAAAGTTGTTATAGTTCTTTTCAGAGAAGTGTTAAGTTATAACCAAGGTTATTATAGTTTGGAATTTTAGTTGACTATTACATTTTATTTTAGTTAGTTTTCAGGTGCGGTGTGTTGGGTGTGTGATGTTCTTGTGGTGATGACTCGTTTATCGGTGTTTTAAGCCCCCAACGTCTCCTTCCAGGCAGCACTGCCTAGAAGGCAGTAGGATTAGGCAATGGTTATGGTTAGGGTTAAGTTTAGGGTTAGGTGCCTTAAAGTCAACGGTTGTAGCGCTGCCTGGAAGGAGACGTTGGGGACTTCGAGCTAAGCATTAGCCTGATGTCTCTACTCTGAACATTAGTTTTGAGAACTTACTAGTCGACGGACTATGTAAATCAACCTGATGCATCAGCAAGAAGTTCTGGCCAGGACACATGAGTGACTGCTGCTATGCCTAGCCTAACATTGTATTAACATTTAACCATAAAAGCAACATGGGTACAAATTTTAATTTTTAAAATGTATATTTCAGAAATTCAAAAAGTAAAATCAGTGCAAAAAAGCTGAGGAAAAATCAATACCGCTATGTTTTTTCGTGCACATGTAAAAATATTATTGATCTGCTTTTATGTGAAGTCAGTTTATTCAGTCATTCTACACTGAAGACCATTTACGTTCTATGTTCTTGTTTTACTTTGTTTAATTGACATGGTTTACTTTGAGTGTCAAGTATATGCTACATAATGGTTTATGGCAAGCTGGTCTGCACATGTCCTCACATTTAGTAAACCCAGCTCTCAGCTCAATGGCCCACTACAGTCCTCCCAAAAGGCCACAATTATTCAGATAGCTGTAAACCTGCTTCTTGAAACTGTCCACTAGCCACTTATTTTGTGTGCATGTGTGTATAATTTCTCCACACAGGGAGAAAACTGTATAGACTGGTTGCTGTGAGCTTTGGACTCCTGTGTGTCCTACAAGCTGCTCTCAACATTTCCCTACGTCTCTGTGAGTCATTTTTAAACTGTTTTTCTACTTTTACTCTGTTTTCCTTCCTGTTCCTCTTTTGAAATTCACTTTTATCATAAGACGTATATATGCGTTGTACATTCTTTTCATTCTTCCTGAGTATATTTTTTTGAGTAGGTGTTCTTGTATTTTTATTTTATTTATTATTTCTTGTATATTCTGTATGTGTGTGTGTGTGTGTGTGCCTTATACCTTGCTGCTGTAGAACAGAAATTTCCAAGTTTGGGATCAATAAAGTCCATCTATCTATCTGTCTATCTATCTATCTATCTAGATCTAAAATATGACACTTTCTCTGACTGGTTTCTATTTGTCAAAATATAATTTTATCAGTGTTTAGATCACTTGACCAATTATAACATAGCAACGCCTCAGTAATATCCAGTTGCACAAGTTTGGGGTAGTTTAGAATCAGGAACGATCACGGGGCATAAAAACACTAGAAATCCAACTTATTACTTTCAGATTAAAGAAGAAGAGGACGGGACTTTCCAGTTAGTTGATGCTTTCCCATGTGACAACTTTCAGCCTGTAAACTTGCTCGTAGTCAAGTTCCAGTATGCATTAAATAACACATACTGTACAGATTTGCTTCTCTGGTTTGTTCCCCAATCTCTTCCTGCCCATGTGTCAAAGTGTCCTTGAGCAAGATGTTGAACCCCAAATTGCTAGAAGTGCATGTGGGCAAAATTGTTGGATTAATGTAATGTAATTCTTGACACATGAGTTCTCAATTAAGTGTTTCTGCTCTTTCAGACACCTCTGACAGTAAGACAGCAGATATAGAGGTCTGCTGCACAAACCTGACTTGTGAGCTGAAGAGAGAACTGTTTAACTTTGGTAAGTATGAGGATGAAACTCATCATACCAGTAATGAGCGCTTGCATCCAAAGGGACATTCAGTGCAATATTGGGCAAAACTGGGTATTGCATATAGTATATCACATGAAAACACAATTTTTTTTGGGCAGACACTGTACAATTTTATTAAACCCGTATTGCGTACACACAGATTATTGACTAAACACATATCACCTGGCCGATTAGATTTAAGTTAGGCCTAGTTGTTTGATTTTGAAGAAGTCTGATTCAAATGTTTTTTATAGCTTTAAATTGGATGCATACCTTGCATTCAATTGTACTAAATCAATTCATAGTCACTTTTTAAAATTGGTGAATTTATTATATCACATGATTTCCTAAATATTAAGATTCTCTTTGTTGTTATTCATAACAGATCACTATTTCCAACAAGGATGGGTGTATTTCCATCCCAGTTTCTATTACATTTCTTCCAACAAGAAATCCTGGCAGGAGAGCAGAGCTGACTGTCTGCGGAGAGGTGCAGACCTGGTCATTATAAACAGCAAAGAAGAGCAGGTGTGTGTATTAATGTGTGATGGAGAATGAATTAGAGATTAAACTAGCTGGTCGCAAGCCAATAAAACAACATTGCAACCATTGGAGTCACTTTATAAACAGGCATTAAAGACATTGGACCGTAAGGGTAATAGCTATCATCATTGTCACATAATTAAAAAATACAATATGTTTAGCTTTGAAAACTTCAGAAACTTTGCTGATGCCTGTCTTGTTTTTAAGGTACTCCGTGGGCTTGCTCCACCACCATTGTGCCAGTTTATAAAACAGAAAGATAAGGTCAATAGAGTAACCAGAGCAACCATCAGAGGGGACTGCATAGTTCAATTTAGAAAAAGTAGGATTGGAAGCACAGCTTTTTCTATCAGAGCCACAATTTTTTGGAATAGTCTGCCCAATGAGTTAAGGAAGTGTAATAGTCTCTCCTCTTTTAAAAAACATCTTAAATCTTGGATTAGGGACAATTACAATTGCAACCATACACCACACACTTAAGCCCATGACCATATTTTGCTTTTATTTTTTATTTTCTTTCTTTATACTGTACTTTATATTGTAATTATGTTGAAGGTTAGATGAGGTGAGCAATATATTGTCTGTTTGAGGGTATATTCATATTGTTTTAAAATTCCTGCTGTATTTATTACATTGCTACTGTATTTCTTAAATTTATAGTGTATTTGTATTGACTTTTGTATTTTAGGGTGCCTGTTAAGACCTGGCTAGGGACAACAGATGGAAACTAGCACTTGTGGCTAACTCTGGCTTGTTTACAGCAAGTAATTTGTCTGTTGATCAGTGAGCATTGTCCCTATCAAATAAATAAATAAATAATAGAGACAAAAGCAACAGAAAAAGTGAGTGTGGGTTGGATTTTAATCAGTTCGATTTCTATTGATAAGTGATTACTGATTTTCTCTCTAAACAAGGATTTCACAAGAAAATTCCACAAGCTCACATGGATTGGACTGACTGACAGAGAAACCAAAGGGACGTGGAAATGGGTGGATGGCACTCTGCTGACCAAAAGGTGTATGTTATAACGCTTCTGTTAGATGAATAAATAAATATATAATGAATCACAGGAAAAAAAAATGTTCATTTTAGTTTTTCAACTTCAATCTGTCCATCAGATGCTTCTTTGGTTGTGTTCTTTGTTAAAAGATTATTTGTTTTTTGGTTTCAGCTACTGGAATCCTGGGGAGCCAAATGATTTTGAAGGCAAAAATGAAGACTGTGTAGAAATAAAGTTCCATGACGTGGAGAACAGTTGGAATGATATACCATGTGGAGATCAAAACTTCTGGATCTGTGAAAAGAGGATAGCTTCATAACTCACCATATAAAACTCTGAAAAGCTGAAATTCACTTAATGTTTAAACTGAAAGCACAAGTTCACATTTCACAATCCTTTGACTCTGTGCGTAGGAGTCAGTTGGATGTTGGATGGAGGAATGATGTAATGTTGAGTTTTTGACTTCTAGTAGCGCTACGGAGCTGTTTTTATATGACTGGGTTCCCGTTTTGTCCTCTTGAACGCGAACAAGGACACACATGCACATATATAGATACAGAATCACAGCAATGCACCAACATATGCACTGAAGGAGAAGAGTGCTTGCTAGTAAAAATGAATGCAAACAATGCAGGTTCCAAACAAGTGTGTTGGTAGGAAGGAAATGTACTCATCACATTTTGTTAGACCGCAATGATCCAGGGCCCCTTTAATTACAGTACATGCATACCTTATTTTATGGAGGTGCTGCTGTAAGGCTCTATTTGACTAAATTATTACACTGACTTATTTGTATGTACAATGTTACTGTAAAGTAAAAGCAATGCACGGAATAAGTTAGCTACCCATGTCTTTACAGGGATAATAACAATTGAATGTGTGTATGTGTAATGTATGTTGAAAGTGTTGTTTCCACAGATGCTTTGAACCCCATCTGATCATCCAGAGGGTATTAAATTAATTAACCAACATTGTTACTGTCCATATCTAATAATAAACACTTTGTCATTTAATATGAGTGAGATGATTACTTGGAATAATATTAGGGGAGCATAGGAACACTAATAAAATCTAATCTAGCCTCTGCCACAATAAATGGCTTGTTAAATTCTGCGACTCAAAGAAATCGATAAGCTATCGTGTAATGATTCAGATGTGTGAAGGTACATCACCAAGAGTTTGGTATTGGAAAACAGTATTGAATATTGGGGCTTTTTATTAAAATAAATATGCTCTGACATGGAGCTATACTTAAATGAATTCACTTTATTAACTTATGTAACAGCTTTCCTGTCTTTTGGAGAAAAGCAGAAGGTTAATTGCCATTTCATTCACATGCAGCTATGAATACTGACTTTCTGATCTTATCTATCCTTGGGTCTACAGACTGATAGATAAGTGTCACATTCAAGAGATTCTGCTACATAGCACTAACCAAAATAAGTATGCACTATGATGCAGCTGCAACTTATAGGTAAAGGTAAAACCTAAAATATTTCACACCACCAGCCCTCAGTTTCCTGGTGATGTGAGAATCACATACAAAAATAGAAAGCAACTGTCTCTTTTAGAAGTTAGAGATACTCTGTACACAGTTAAGAAGAATACATTTCAAAAGCACACTCTGCAGACTTTGACTTGACTATTGACTTAATACTAACCATTTTTACCCTGTGATGTGAAGCTGCTAGCTAGTTAACTGTGTTTTGCTAGCTTGCTAATTGTATGTGCTAGCTTGCTTTATTTTAGTGTGATACGTTTTTGGGGCTTTAATTATTACTCTGCTGGAGAGAATGTTCATTTTACTTTTACAGTGTGATAGAAATTGTACATTTTATTTCAGCATTTGTTACTAAGTGATTATTAACCCACTGTTATGTCAGATAATAGTAAACTTCTTTCATACATGCAACAATGTACAGCTTGTGACTGCCTGTAATGCGCTACTGAGTAAAAAAGTTGAACTCCACCTGGTGACTCATGCTCTTTGATAGGAGCCCTGAAGCGGCCAATACACACACTATCCAGCATTTACAGGGTTAAATCCTAACAACAGTGCATGAAGAAATTGCACACATGTATTATATTATGACAAGTGACAATAAAAAAGGCTGACTTTTGCAAATGACAAACATTGCATTTTACCCTCAGGTGCTGGAGATGTGAAGAAGAGTTCCTGCAGAGCTGCTGTGGTGTGTCTGCTGTGTCTTCTTCTTCTAGCTAGACTCATAACTGTGGTTTGCCTATGTGAGTACTTTGTTAGCATGCTGATTAAGCCCTCAGAAAATAATACTGGTTGACATTATTCCTTTATTTGTTTGTTTAGGGATAGTCACAGTTACCAGCAGCAACTCTGAGCGGGAAATGGAGATGGTGCTGTTACAGACCAGTTACAACAACCTGACTAAAGAAAGAGACCAGTTACAACAACCTGACTAAAGAAAGAGACCAGTTACAGACCAGTTACAACAACCTGACTAAATAAATAGACCAGTTACAGACCAGTTACATCAACAAGACTAAGGAAAGAGTCCAGTTACAGACCAGTTACAACAACCGATCTAAAAGAAAGAGACTTTGGAGAATTTGAAGCCCTGACTAAAGACAGAAATGATCTTCGGAGAAAGGTAAGCAGAGAATGGAATATCTGAAGAAACTGCGGTGGGATTACTGGCTGCTGACAAGCTGATGCTGAGCTGTATTGCTTCATGTATAGCTGGGAGCTGAACAGCATTACTGGCTTAACCTAGCAGCTAAAGGAGTGAATACCGGTCACTGCTTCACCTGTGAAGAGGTTCAGAGGCCCATGACCAGGAGTCAGTGAATGGCTGGAGAAAGATCAAGGGGGACATTCACATCAGTCGACAGATGCCACCCTTGAACAGGAACAGGAGTAACCGTTTCCCAGCCAGATACAAACTGTTATCTGGTCACTTGATAAAAACTATCTGTCTTCATGACAACTGAGAAGCTCCTTCTGCTGAGGAAGGTGACGAGACGTGGTTAAAAGCTCCAGAAACAACATGTTGGTCTTTGTGTTGAGAACAGCTGTGCTCATACCCTCATGTATTCCAGACAAGTAACTCAGCAGTTGTTGCATGTACATTTCAGACAGGGGATGAACAGAGTTTTCAGAAACTCCCAGTTCAACTTTTCTTTTTAGCACATCATATCATCGTTCTAAAAGCTCTGTATGAGACCTTGATTCAGAGCTGGGAACTAGCTTGTTCAGTGAAGCTAACGTTGGCTAAAACAGCTATTGCAGAGCTTTAAAAAGTTGCATGAGAGGCGTCAGTGTGTAAAAATGTTGGAGAAAAAGTCAAACTAGGCTAGGGAACTGGGGACAGAAAGGCCGCGGACCACAGGGCTGCGGACAGCAGTGAAGACGGATCCCCACTGGCGGTCGAACAGGTCGGCGAAGGTAGAGCCCCTCAGGCGGTTGAGCAGGACGTCGAGGACTCTGAAGTTGCCGGCGGCGAAGGCGAAACCCCTCTAGCGGCCGACGGCAAAGGCAGCATCCTTCTGGAGGCCGGCGGCGCAGGCAGAATCCCTCTGGAGGCTGGCGGCGAAGGCAGAATACTTCTGGAGGCTGGCGGCGGAGGCAGAACCACTCTGGAGGCCAGCAGCGAAACCCTTCTGGAGGCCGGCGGCGAAGGCAGAATCCTTCTGGCGGCCATCGGCGAAGGCGAATCCCCTCTGGAGGACAGGCAGACCGAGCAGGAGAAGGGGCAGCTGGGTTGGAGACAGGCGACGGGTCAGCTGAGCTGAAGACAGGCGACGAGTCAGCTGGGCTGAAGACAGGCGACGAGTCAGCTGGGCTGAAGACAGCTGGGCCAGGGTCCGTCAACAAGGCAACAGGATCAGTAACAGGCAACAAGGCAACAGGGTCAGGAGTCGGCAAATCCGCCGACAGGGTAACTGGAGCAGAAGTTGGCCGGACCACCGACAAAACACAGGGAGCAGGAGTCGGCCGGACCACTGACAGAACACGGGGAGCAGGAGTCTCTGGGAAGCCAGGCACCGGCAAAGTCTCTGAAGCGCCGGAAACCGGCAAAGTCACTGGGATGTCAGGCAAAGGTAAAGACTCTGGGAGGTCAGTCGATGTAGACTCTGGGAGGTCAGTCGATGTAGACTCTGGGAGGTCAGTCGACGTAGACTCTGGGCGACTGCAAGACTCTAGAAGAGCGGTCATTGAAGACTCTTGAAGAGCGGCCATCGAAGACTCTGGACAGCTGGACGTCAGCTGAGACTCTGGACGGCTGGACGTCAGCTGAGACTCTGGATGGCTCAGGAACACTGGTCAGCTCGGGAACACTGGACATCTGAGGCTCTGGAACACTGGTCACCTCTGACTCTGGTCCGCCAGACAGCACGGGCTCTGGCCTGCTGGATAGCACGGGCTCGGGGCCGCTGGACAGCACGGAGGGCTCCGGTCCGCTGCACAGCACCGAGGGATCTGGCTCGCTGGGGAGCAGTTGAACCAGTGCATGGTATTGGAGACCATGTCGACCACGTCCCCTCTTACAGCCTCCACGGTTCCCAGAAAAAAATAACCAGGCAGGTACCCGCATAGGACTGCTGGTATTCGGTGGTACTCATTGACCACATTGCAGGCTGGTTGCAAACTGGTAGAAAAAGTAGCTGACTGCTAGCAGGCTTGGAGGCAGGAAGGCTGGTTGGCTGCTGAAGCTCAGGAGGACTGCCAGGCTTGGAGACTGGAAGGCCAAACTCTCTCTCAGTAGCCTGCCAGCAAACCTCCATGAGGTGCCTGGCAAAAACTGGGTCGTTCTCATGCAAATCACAAAATAAATTAATCATAATTTTTCTATCAGACAAACTACCTACAAATCAGAGTGTCCAGGGGTTGGCAGGCAGGCAAACACAAAATAATCCCGAAAGACTTGAAGACCAGGAAGCAAAAAAACACAGGAGACTAGTAGCCACGACAGCACATGACATGACATGACATGACATGACATGACATGACGCACCACAACAAACAATGATACCACCCCAGACAAAGACAACACAGAGACTAAATAAACCAGGTAACGAGGACTAACAAGGGAAAGGTGACACTAGGCTGGGCAAACAGGTGAAACACATTAGGGCAATCACAAGGGAGGGAAACTAGAGACAGGAAGTAAACTAGACAAGACAAGGGAGACAAGACAGACTTCAAAATAAAACAGGAAACAGAACACAACAGAAACTCATAATCATGATATCTCGTCGCTACACTCTGCATTTTGGGTCCGAACCTGCTATCCCCTAGACCTGACAATATGCCCTTTTCACAGCCGACAGTCTTCTTAATTTGTGTCAGCATCTCATTTCTGGAACCGGGAAGTGCAAATGGTTTATTACTGTGCAGTAGTGTTGGCAATATGACCTTAAACTTAATATCTAATATATCTAATATATTTATACATTCAACTCAGTAAAAATAAATACAAATATCCTTTTAAACACATGTATTCTCACAGTAAACCTCTAAAATTAATTATTTATCTTGAACAATAATTTGTACAATAATTTAATTTTCAAGAAATTAAGTTTGCAAATTTAGTTTTAAAGTAAATCATCTCTTTAGTTGGTGGACATAATCAAATTATGTTGGTAACTTATCCACCAGTTATGGAGGCCTACATGTGAGGTTCCCAGTTAAGTATTGTCATTGCATTATAGTTTCTTTCTAAGAAGAAAGTTAATGTGATGCTCTAGAAGAAGATCAGGCATTATTGTTTTGAGTTCATTCTTTGTGTTCTTTGTTGTTAAAGTGAAATTGAACCCTTAAAAACTAAAGCCTGTGAGCCTCCATATGATACAGCAAACATACAGATTTGTCATTAACACTACCTTGGCTCTTTGTTTTGTAGCTGTAGAAGAGAATAGGCTACTAGAAGTTTGTCTTCACAAAATCAAACAAAACAAGCTATTTTTAATCAGATTCTGTTGAAAATAATGGCAACCTTTCCACTCAAATTGACAGTTTCACAGCAAAATGCCCTGACTAAAGAGACAGACGAGTTGAGGAGAATCCACTTTGGTAAGTATGATGACGAAATAATCAGGGTTTGGATCTGAAGGGTTGTACAGTAAGTCCAGTGAGAGGTATATCGGTGTGTGACTAGTGTTGAATATAATATGAAATCTCCCAGTTACTGATGAGATGATGTTATTGCAAACGTGCACTTTCTCAGGCAAAACACTGAAGTGACACACAGGAGCAGAAAAGAGCTAAAAGGCAAGTGGACATAAAGGACTTGGATTCGTCATGTGGACAGAAACTCTAAATTAATGTTACAGTAATTCTGCTCTGTGCCTCCTGTATATACAGTATATAAAGGAAGTTTTCTGCTAACACATCGGCCAAAAACAACTTTACAAGACATAGGCATTATCAGATAGTTACTCTAGATTTTCTCTGGGTTTATCTATGAACACAGACCTTCTGCGTTGGTGTGGGATACAATGAACATGTTGGGTAATTAAACCTTAAACCTTTTTTTTTTTATTGTGATACTTCCATCAACTCAAAAACATCTTCATGCCAGCCTGGTTGTAAACAACAGTTATTATATTCTTTATAAGTCAGGCCAGTCTCTTATAGTCTACAGACTTGAATTGTTATTACATACATGTACTACTATAATGTTAAACACATTTAATGAACAGCAACACACATAATGTGGCCGAGATCAAACAACAATTAAAAATCACAATGTTTTGTTGACTGTGATATCATCATATTATGAGAGTGGTCTACTCAGCTACTGTTGTGCTTTGAAAGTATCTTAAAGAACATTTGTTTCAACACTAAGATTGATTTATTTTGAATAAAAAAGAGTAATGTGTGTACCCATTTCCATATCCCCTCCGTCTCTCTGTCAATCAGTCCAATCCACATTATCTTTTAGCATTGTCTTGTGAACTCCTTGTTTTTAAAGAGAGACGTATAGTAATCACCTAATATTTAACAAATGCCAGTCCACCATCATTGATGTATTAATTTAAAGCTATAGTGCGCGACAATTCTATATTAACAAGCTCATTTGAATCTGTAGAGGAAACTGCACTGAGTTTGCAAGAGAGATAGCAAAGGCAAAAATGATGAAGTGTCAAAATTATAATTTGCGGAAAGGGTGGTGCTGTGGCAATCAGACTCATCTCAGAACCAGAGAAGAAGAAGCAGATACAGATCAGTGCAGTTCTTAGAAAACACTGTCATACTTGGGTGGGTCAAACGTGTTGAGGTTTGTCTTCAAACAATAAGCTGAGATGGACTATGAAAACCTGCCTTATACTAGGAGTAAGTAACATTAAGGTTGTTTGACAGCATCATACTTTTTGTATCTTACTCTGTTTGGGTGCAGAATCAGGTGGGGGGGTTTTGCTACATAAAATGATAAAATTAGGCATACAGAGTACATATAGTTCATTCATCAAGTTCATTTTTTATTTATTTCATCCAGAGACAGTGTACAAGGAGTGAAATACAAATGTTTCACAGAACATAATCAAACCTGGCTGCCTAATAATAATAGTGTTTAAATATGGTGATTTTTATTTATTTATTTATGCACACAGAGAAAAAACTGTACAGACTGGTTGCTGTGAGCTTCGGAATCCTGTGTCTCCTGCAAGCTGCTATGAATATTTCACTGCGTCTTGCTCTCTGTGAGTGATCTTTCTCTCTAAGACAGAGACCAGGGATTGGAACTAAATTACAAACACAAACTATGATAATCACTTGAGTGGTTTCTACATATGATCAGTGAATTCATGATAAAAACAGGTAGACGATTGGAGAGTATTATAATTACAAGAAAGCTCATATCATTCAGACCAAGCGAGAACAGGATGGGGCTTTCCAGTTTTGAGTCATGTTCATAGCATTTGCCTTTAAAATACGATGAAACTGGGCTCGTAGTGAGTCTAGTGTATACAGTTACAGACACAATCAGCATTCAGATTTCTAAATGTGTTCACAAATAACAGATAAACTTGCTTATATATAATGGACTGAAACAGTTTGTTGTAGAATTTAGTATGGATGACCATGAAACCGACTCAGTTTTAGGAGTAATGTATTGCAGGTCAAATTCGACACAGCCCCAGACCAAACGTAAGCATGCAGTACATAGGCTTCTACATATAGTTTGTAGCCTATAGGCTAGTGTCCGAAGGTGTGGGTGTTAACTACAGTAACACATGCTTATCTTTCTGTTCTTTCAGATTCAGATTCCAAAGCCATTATTCAAAATCTGACTGAAGAGAGAGAAGATTGGAAGAGGAAGCTGAGTACATTCGGTGAGTATGAAGACAAAACTGAATACCGCAATATCATAAAAAGGGTTTTCTACTTCCTATGACATGTTTTTTTTCTTTTACTGAGATGTGAAGGTTTTTTCAATTTTGTTGTCACAAACAGATAATTACTCCCAACATGGATGGGTTTATTTCAACCACAGTTTCTATTACATTTCTTCTATTGGCAAGTCCTGGCAAGAAGGTAGAGATGACTGCCAGCAAAGAGACGCAGACCTGATAATTATTAACAACAAAGAAGAACAGGTGTGTAAGAGAGCGAAATCAGTCTGTAAGACACATGAGAGAAAAGGTGTAAAATCAAATCAATGGACACTGAGGTGGAGCGTGGCTGAAATTGGTTATATTCATGTTTATTATTGTTTCTTTTTTCTTACTGTAAACAAGGACTTTGCAAGACAATTCAAACAGCGCACATGGATTGGACTGACTGACAGAGAAACAGAGGGGATATGGACATGGGTGGATGGGACTGCACTAAACACAAGGTTCATAAATTACTTTTTTTGTTTAAATTAATTATAAATAATGTAGTATTGCTATGTTACAGCAATATTACTGAATATCCTTCATAAACTGAAAGCACCTCTCCAGTAGGTGAGTGAGGAAGGAATCCTGCAGCCATCTTTGATTGTTACATGTTATGTAGCCTATATTAAGGTGGAATTTATGAATCACTTGGCTTTTAGAGTAGTGCAAAGATTTTAAGCTATGCCATAACATCACCGTTCAAATGCACTTCAGTTCAGTAATGTGTTTGTATTTGTGATGAATGCTTTCTCATGCTGCAGTATCTGGCCTTTCTACTGCTGCTGGTAGAGCTTGGGTCACCAGAAATGTAAAACTATTGCAATGCTGACACACCTAGGCTATCTGACAAGACTTTACTGTAGTTAATATCAGTGTAATAAAAACACCATTAATGTTTGATTGAGGTTTAATTTGGCTACATGCTCTTTGGTTGTGTTTTCTTTTATTTATGATTTGTTGTTTGGTTTCAGCTTCTGGCACACTGGAGAGCCCAACAACTATCAAGGCAAAGAGGAAGACTGTGGAGAAATAATGAGCTACAATAATGAAAACAGCTGGAATGATATAACATGTAAAACGCAAAACTATTGGATCTGTGAAAAGGTGCTGGCTCTATAACTCAGCATCCAAACCCACCAGACTGGTAATGGATTAGTTGCAGAGTTAGTGGCTCATCACCTTGAATACAGAAACACATAAACACATACAAGCCTTTCTAGTTTTTCTTTTTTTACATTCTGTCTATACACCTACATTCAATCAGTTTAATCGTTAGATTTTGTGTCAAGAGGTTTTTCATGCACAGACTGTAGCTTTTGTAAATAAATAATTGCTACTGACTGTGCTGTGTTCAATACCACGTGTTCTGAATGAATTGTATTAATTCATGAAAAAGTCAGAATTAGATTTTTTATTTAAACAGGACCATCTTACATGCAGCAAAGCTCATTTGATTATCTTAAATGCTTTAAAGCCAGATTTATATTTGTGTATTAAGAGGTGACAGCATTGCATCCGTGCTGCATTATACAATTTAACAACATCCATGACATGAATGTTTTACAAGCATAAAGAAATGAATCATGACATGGGGATTGTGAAAACTCTGCTCTTAATTTACATTTGGCTTCATTTTATTTGCCCATTTAATTATTAGAGGTGCTACACCAAATAAAATGCATTTTTATAATTTATTCTTTTGAAGATCTTTGAAGGCTGTAGCCCATCTCAGCATGCACAAATATACTGTATGTAAATGAATGTATTTCTTCTGCACTTTCTTCTAAGATTGTTGATGTGGTTTATCTAAAAACACCATCTGTATGTGTGTGACTGTGTGCCATAACACAACTGCTAGCACAAAGATGTATATCTCATAATTGTGAAAGTTTCCGTAAAGGTTTTATAATTCCGTAAGTCTTTAATTAGATATCCTGCATGTGAAGACAGTCATGACCTTTTAATATTCACTTCTGCTGCTGGTGGAAAATATATGTTTATTCTTGAGAAACTGGTCTCACAGTTCAATTTTCACATACTGTACTGTATCTAAATGTGTCTTGAGGGCTTTCTATTTCATGAGTGAGTGAGTGAGTGAGTGAGTGAGTGAGTGAGTGAGTGAGTGAGTAGGATATCAAGGAGTGTAATACCTATGCTTTACTTGTTACTATTTTATTACAGTGCTAATGGGAAGACTGTTATTTATGTTATTTATGTCAGTTAATACTACACCTACATAATGCAGTCCTAAATACATTTCTGACAGAGAACCTAGGGCAGGGTATTATTCTAGCACATTGCTGGTTGGCTTCTATGGCAGTGGATAAAATATAAAAGGCCTCTTACTTTTTGAAGGTGACTGTATGATTAAATGGGAATTCTAACTTTCAATCCTTACTATTGTGGTTGATTGCTCATAAAAATAATAAGTCGAAGGAAAACTAATTTAGAAGACAATGTGGAGGCGAAGTACAAATTCATACTGGGCCAATGTAAAATAAAAATAATATAAAATACATTTACCCTACAGGTAAAAATGTCTGCACACCTGTTTCTCCTTATTTAACTAAAAAGAGAGTCAAATGTTTAATTTCAAAACATTATCATCTGCAGACAAAAATAAATGTGAAATACAGATAAACATAATACACAATAGACCAAATGATCGATGTAAGGTACTACATTCTACATACTTCAAGTTCTTTATTAATCATTGTTGTGCATGTGATTAATAACCTATTAAAAACCTTGCAACCTGAAGGTGTTGTTAATCATGGAGGTGTTGGACTATAATACTTTATAATACCCTTTAATTTGTGAAAGTGTGGAGATGCAGTCTATGAGATGAAGTTGTTAATGTTTCCAGCCTTAGTATTATTATCAGTTGAGTTGATTAAAAAGAAGAGGTATTCGATGCTCAAATGCTGCACATAGCTATTATTATTGCCTGCGTTATACACAGTAACCAGCAGAGGGGGGTAGGCACTAATCAAAATGGAACTTCCGGAAACAAAGAACGAGCGTAACGTCCAATCAAACAAGACTTCAATTTTAAATGAGAGAGGATAGTTCCTTCTCCCTGAAACCCACAACAAACACCAAAACTGACCTAACTGTTCAGGCCAGGATTGGGGCTCTGGGTTATTCGAGACTCTATTTCAGCTAGTCAGAGGATTTTAAGCTCCAACAGCCTCTCGTCGACAGCTGTTTCATGGGAACCCAGGAGGGAGAGAGAGGTAAGTTAAGGCAACCGAGACTCTGTGCTCCGTTCCGGAGAAAGCTAACGACACGTAACGCTAACTTACAGCTAACGTTAGCTACCAGGTTATTGTAGCTTTCCTGTCGTCACCGAGCCTGTCATTACATGTTCATGCATATACTCCAGGGATACAGTTTAATTTCAGGATTAAAGTTAGCTAACAGTTTAACATTCTTTGATAATGTTTCCATTAACGTTAGCAAACAGACCGAAGTAGCAACGTCAGCTAACTAACGTTACTTTTGGGTAACTCAACCGGTAAAGTTGATGTAAAACACGTCAGAGATGGTTTAAAGGTGGCAGGTAACCTAAAACAATAGTCGTTGCTTGCTGTTATGTCATCCCAAATCCATGGCCGCCGGTATCGTTTGTTAAAAACGTAATGTAACGTTAACATTATGCCATCCAAATCGGTAGCTAGTCTTTAACCGTACGTTAGCTAGTTAAGATAGTGTAACGTTAGTGAGTTAGCTAGGTTATGGTGTGAGACAGGGAGACGGCTCCCCGCTCTCAAACTTAAGTTTGCCGCGGATGGGTACTCATGATTGAATTAACATTATAATCACCCCTAGAGGAGGTAACGTTACTCAACCTGATTTGTGAATAAATGACAATGGCAATTTTATTTATAAAGCACCTTTTAATTGCACGTAAACGCAACGTGCTTTACAATGAAATACACAATATAAAATATAAGCATAAACATGAGAACCAAGCATAAACAACAAACATACACACGCTGTAATTAACCGAAAGCCTGAGAGAATAGTTAAGTTTTGAGTTTGTTGTGATGGACTTCAGGTCATTAGGCAGCTTGTTCCAGAGAGCAGGACCACGGTAACTGAAGGTACCCTCACCGGACCGGGATCTAATTCAGGGTACAGCTAGAAGATCTTTGCCTGATGAAACTGAGAGGCCTTAACGGGTTATGATCAGTGAGCAAGTCGGAGATGTACCGAGAAGCTAAACCATTAAGTGCTTTATAGACTATTAGCAGGATTTTGAAGGGGATTCTGTATGTAACTAGTGAATGTCAACATAATGAGCTTTCTAGAAGTAAAATCGTTCTTCATACATGGTTCACTGATGTCTCCTTTACCACGTGTTCTGTTAACTCTTTCATTACTCTATTTTTGCTTAATGACTTTACTATTGGAAATGAACACGACTTTTACCTTTTTCCCCCTACAGATTGGGTAGATGTGGCAAATGATCTTCTCAGTAAGTGTCCCATAAACCTAAGGCTGAGTAAACTGACGGACTGTGATGCAAATGTTTTCATTGCTCTGTATGAAAACATCTTGGGGGAGAAAGTTCCAGGTGAGAGCAAGCTACAGATCAACCAAATGTCAACACAATTGGGTAATCTTGCAACGTAAAATAATTTTTTTTCACTCTGTTATTATATAGGTATTCACTCACACACACACACACACACACACACACAGAGGCACAACAGAATTGCATAAATAGGACTTATACAGATGCATTATGTATGGAGAGATGTCAAAGCGAGGGGATTGCGTCACAGGATGAAGCCCTGACGAGTTGGGGGTTTGGTTCCTTGCTCCCGGGCACCTCGGCAGTGCCTAGGACACAACCTGGCACCTCTCCATCTACCAGTCCACACTCCGTACTTGGACCGTGCAGGGACTTTAACCGGCCAAGTCACAGACTATTATTTTTTAAGTAATAATGCCAAATATTCTCAGTTTCCAGCTTCTCAGTTGTGATGATTTGCTGTTTTTATTTGTCTAATGCAATAATAAACTGATTATCTAAAGATTTCAAAGTGTTAGACGGACAAAACAAGCAATTTCATTTTTCGTTGCCTGACAATTGATTCATATAGCAAATTATCAGCGGAGTAATTATTGATGAAAATAACCATTATCTGTAGCCCTTACATGATAATTTAAAAAGGACTGCAACTAATGATTATTTTCATTGTCGATTAATCTGTTGATTATTTTCTTCTTTTGTTCGTTCAGTTTAAAAAAAAAAAAAAATTCAGAAAATGTTGATCAGTGTTTTCCTAAGCCCAAGATAACATCCTAAAATGTCTTGTTTTGTTCACAACTCAAAGATGTTCGGTTTACTATTATAGAGGAGTGAAGAAACTAGAAAATATTCACATTTAAGAAGGTGGAATCCGATTAATCGATTATCAAAGTAGTTGGCGATTAATTTAATAGTTGACAACTAATCGATTAATCTTTGTAGCTCTAAATTTAAATTCTGTATTCTAAGGCCAAAAACACAGAAGGTTAACAAGCTGTGAGGTTTAAGTTTAGAGCATGATCTCCTGAGTGTGCTTAGCATGTCAGGAATGCTTCCTAAGACCATTAAAAATGCCATCATGAGACTGTTAATGTTGCTGAGCTCTTTCCTCATTGTTAAGTACAGGAAAGACCTCAAATGAAAGCCAAAGTGTTCAAGGAAGTGTGTGAATGTTGTTGCTGCTGTAAGTTTGACATTGTTGTGTGCGTTTCACCGTTTCTGTGGTCTCATATAAAAGCTTAGTTTTTTCACGTTGGTGTGTATGTATTTGTTTAGATTACATTGCAGCGCCATGCAGTCAAGAGGATGACGCCCATAACGTTCAGTCTGTGATTGATTCACTCTCCCTGGATTACCTTCAGATCAGTCTCTCACACATTACAGGTATAATAAACATGTTCACTCTTCACAACAATATTGATTAAGTCATGTGCATGTAAAAGAGAAGACCAACTATTATCAACTGTTACATGCATAATTTTAACTTGGATCGACTTAAGATTCACCACCAAGTCATTTTATTTTGGGCTGCCTGGCCCAACTTCCTGAAGGGGTATGCAGAAACACAAGGACAATAACAATCCCGTTTTTTCTTTAGCAATAACACAGATGAGTATTGAGTATAATGCTGAGACTGGCTGTGTGTTCACAGGAGAAAATGTTGTCAGAGGGGACAAAGAGTCTATCAAGAACCTCCTGGAAATCTTCGATGGCCTCCTAGAATATCTCAAAGAGGAGATAAGCGAGGAGTCACAGAATGGTGGTAGGCAGAATAATTCAGTCAAGCTGACAGATAATGTGCATATCTATCATTAACAACACTTTTACGCACACAATGGCTTCATTTTATGTCACAAATTGGTACCTTTATACTTTTTAATTACATTTAAGGCTTCATAATGTATCAAAACTTTCCAAAGTGATTTTTGAGGATGAAGATTCTGCTTCAGTAATTAAAAAAGCCACTGATATGCTATTGTTAATTACAAAATATTACCAACACTGATAGTTTATTTTACAGATATTGGGGGAAAAAACACACCAGAACTAGTATAAATCATCTAAACATATTTCATCTTTGCCATTAACATGCAGTTCTTATCATTTAATGACTTTGCAGAGCAGTGGCCAGAGGGCCATATTCGTGGCAGCCTTTAGCATCTGGTATTCTCAGTTTGACAGCTACTTCTCCTTTTTACTGACTGAGACACAAGTCTCTGTTTAGGTGAGTTTGTCCTTCAGCTTCAACAGGACATAATGTGTCCTATACCCAGTTTAAGCTGGTGCAGGATTTTATAGGGAACAGTAAGCTCTCTTCGTTTGGCAGAGCTGAGTATGCCTTTGTGCGAGTATGCCGTCCCTCAGACCGCTGCCAAGCAGCAATTAGTAGTTAATGACTGTGTCTGCACTGCACAATTGATGTGAGTTTCCAAAAGCTGTTGTGACAGTGGGTACAGTGCAGTGTCTATCTTCAGTGTCTAACAATGACAAGTTGTGCTTCTGCTTTAAGTACTTATTTTGAGTTTACTTTAGTGCTCAAAGGCCTCAGTTGTTGGTCTGGCTTTTTTGGGATGAGTCTTTTAGGTCTGTCTTTATCTTTTTCGACAGTGAATTTCCACTGCAGTGTATTGCCATTCTGTCAGTCAACTACTTGAATTAAAGGTCCTATGTGTTTGTTCCTCTTTAAGATTCCATGGAGGTCATTACATGTTGTAATTACAAGTATTGCTTTCTTTTTGTCATGTCTTTTTCAGAGGAACTGAATGACAGTCTCAATGAGGATGGTGAAACCAAGGAGCCAACAAGCTGCAATGCCACAGAGCACAAGGAGACTAAACTGGAGGGAGCGTCTTTGTCTTCCAGTAGAGAGTAAGAACTGCTCATATTCCCCAAACAATAAGAAACACATATTGTACACACAATGAATGATACATTATGAAGGTTTGTTTCATGTTTTAATCATGGTGTTATCTTTACTCAGTGGGCTATAGCATAGCATGTTTGGTTTGACCTCTCCCATAAACCAAAATATTGCTGACAGTCAGGTTTGTTCCACATGAGTGCGATCACGTCATTCAGCTTCAGAACGGATCCGGACTTTACATCCCGTTGACACAACAGCCAGTTAGGCTAACCTTCTAGCAGTAGTGTAAATATTAAGAGATTAGTGTGTCGCTGTCAGACATAAAGGGCCCTATTTTAACGATCTAAACGCACGGTGTGAAGTGCCTGGCGCAGGTGCGTTACGTGTGTACGAATCCACTTTTTCTATTTTAACAGCGGAAAAAAGGGTTCGTGCGCCAGGCGCATGGTTCAAAAGGGTTGTACTTAGTGTCTTAATTAATCGTTTTGGGCGTAACATGCAGTAAAACCAACCGGAGTGTCATCTCCCATTCCCTTTAAAAACCAGGCGCGTTTGTACCTTGGTGCATTGCTATTATGATGGCAGATTTGCTAAGCAGGAAGCAGAGATTTTCAGGAGAAGAAACTGATCTGCTTGTGCGTGAAGTGAAAGAGCGTGAGCAGATCATATATGGCACAAGCACTAAGCCACCAAAACTCCACAAAGTGAAGCAGGCGTAAAATAACAATGAAATTCTGCGTTACTAGCTTTAGACCAGGTTTTTGTTGGTCACTGGCGTGATCACTTTCCGCTGCCTCAAGATAGCAATATGCCAAGAATGCACCTGAACATACCTCACTGTAAGACCAGCACGCCCATGGGCGCACAGATGGGCGCAGGTGCATTTGCTATTTAAACGATGGGGGCGCTGGACGGGAAATTGACAACTGCGTCGGTCTTAAACTAGCAAAGACACTTGCGTCGGGCTTTGCGCTGCGCTAGGATTAAGATAGGGCCCATGGACTCAAACAGGGGCATCCCTGCAGCTCAATGTGGTGAGGTTTTTTTGTGGGTGCATGTTGTGTATTTATTCATACCATACATTATTATGTTCCTGTTTTGGAGTCTGTGTCTGAATAGCATTGAGTTATCAGTGAGTTAATAATTTATGTACAAGCAAAGGCTTTGTGGCTTATAACAGCACCCCTGCCATGACCCAATCTTAATGACAAAGCTTAGATCTGAAAAAGTCACATTTTAACATGCAATAATGTATGCAATACTTTTTTTTATGCCTTTGGTTCTATGTACTCATTGACTATGTACTCATTCATTTTTTTTTTTTTTTTTTTTTTATATCTGTCAATTCCACAGTTTGAATCAGTTGTGGTTTGATGAATTTAGAGCAATATCAAAGTAAACATCTTTCATTTAAATATAAAGTACTTGTGTGAAGATTTGGTAAATAATATCATGTCTCATCGTTCAGGTCCACTGTTCATTCCAGTAAACATTCCCTCCATACCTGGAATGCTGAGGAGGTGGGATCAGCTAGTGAGCTCATTGGGCTGGGAGTCTCGGCACGCACATTTACAGCCAAACAAGACGGTAAGACACACAAACAAAGCCCATCTTTACTTACTGTGTTTGGGCAAAATGCCTTTTTGTCTTTATGCATACAAATCAATGTATTTTTTCCCTCTGATTTTTCAGATGTTTTGTGATTAATATTAATTTAACATAGTAAAAGATTTCTCAAAATGTTCTTGCATTTCAGCTTGAAACAGTTTTACGCATTTGAGAGAACATAAGTTGTTTAACGCCTTGATTAATGTTGTTGATTTAGTTGTCAAAGTGTACAGTAGTTACCTGACCTGTCGTGTGGTCGTTGCTGCAAACCATAAAGATATTCTGAGACAATTTAGTCTCAATAATCAGTGTTTGGCAGGCTGGGCATAACCTTGTTTACACATCCAAAAGAATTACAGTCATATGTCTGCTCTGTCACATCATGTTGCCTGCAGGTATCATTTATATTTGTATTCCTTTATTATTAAATTACATTTTTTAAAGGTTAGTTTTTGGCATTTTCACCAATCTTAGACAAGGCATTTTAACATGTAAAACAAACTATTTTGATGTATTTGGTGCCAAGTACTCATTGACTTCAATTCCACAGTGTGAACCAATTGGTTTAATGAATTCAGAACCAAACCGGCAACGTTGCAGTTATGTGGAATGTTCTGTAACCATTCGGCTACCAAGGCACTCCATCATTAAGGATTTTAACTTGTAACTGAGATAACTTTCAATAAATCTCATGATCAATCTGCAAGGACTGGCTTTCTCTCCCAAAACCTCAGATGCAGTCACCACCTCTGATCCTTTGGACGCGCAGAACGCTCCACTGACTGAACCGCTGCCCTCAGCCATCGCTTTGCAGCCACCCAGTCAGAGCAACACCCTCCACAGACCCGACACAGACCCACACTCAACAGTTGCCGGCTTCAGCCAAGGGCATGCAGGGGAGGAAGCCGCTCCTGTAACTACAGAGGTAGCCATATAATTCAATATGATGAGGATCAATTGTTTTACAGTCAATTGACCTCTTATTTGCATGCAACGTAGGACATGCAAACTTTATCTTTCCCAAAGTTCTAGAGTCGATGAGATATTACTGCAATGCAAGACTGTCTTTCTGTCACACACAAACACTTTCACATACTCAGACTTCCTATTTTAGTGAGTCCAGGACAATATGGGAAGGATAAGTGTATGCTGACTCATTCAAAATGGCTACATGTATTTTACTATTTAGACTTCCTTACTGACTGAATACTGTACTAACAATCAGTTGCCAAACCTCTGAAGGACAATCTCAAGTGAAAGTCTTTTGAATGCCTGCTGTCCATTAGCTTGGAAGAGACACATTTTCTATAAATGGGTTTATTTTATGGCTCAACTCCTGTACTGGCCTACAACCATGCCCAACCACACCCTCACTGTGTGTGACTCAGCCTCAGCCTAAGCTTTTTTTTTAGATTGTTTTATGTACCTAAACCAAACCCTGATTTGAACCAAGTATGCCAACAGTTTAGCAACAGTCTTTGTTAGTAATTTAGGCAGGTGAACTTTAGTCAACTTAATGCCAGTTGACACAGCACGCTAAACTACAAATAGTTTGCTGAACATTTGTTGTTTTATTGAAATGAGTCTTGCTGATGCTTCTGTGTAAATCCAAACTGGATTATCAGAGTGAAGTGATATTCACTGTCCTGTTAGTTGACATCCTAACTATGTATTAGTGCAATTATAGTCTAGCTAGCCACAGCTTTTGAGGAACAGTGTGATGATTTAAGAAATGGCAGAGCTTCTGCACTGAATCTGGCTTTTTGAGTACTGGTGGTGCTGAGGAGTTTAGTCTTGGCTAAGTTCTGTTTTTTAACAGTTTAATGATCGTTAAAAGCCTATTGGTAGAATCAAAGAAACGTCTATAACCCAGGGGAAAGCAGTACCTTATTCAAGATATGTTAACATTTAAAAAAGAAAAGAAAAATCTCCTTTTTTTATTAAAGAAATTCCTACCTGTGTTAGGTCAAAGAAAATGTGTCATAGGGAAAACTGTCCTTTTCTAACAGAGACAGATATGCACATATTTATCGCTTTTTAAGAAATTTAACTGAAACCAGGAAGTGCCATCTGACTGACTGCCACCTCAGCACACTAAATAGCAGGTCCTGACATGTACAAGAGCCTGGTGTTGTGGGGCTGCTTACACACACACACACACACACACACACACACACACACACACACAGCTTAACCTATGGCCCTACTATAACGGAGTACACAACTACAGCCACACAGCTCAAATCTACAGAAGATTTGCGTCTTCTTCCTTTGGAGTGACTGACTTTGTCCATCACCATCAACAGTGTCAATATGTTCTAAATGTCTTGTCTGGTGATTAACGGTTTCTCTCAGTGACGATTTTAGAAAATGGACATGTATGAGCTGCAGGTTATGTTCAGTACTAAACTGTGTCCCTCTGTAGTTAAATGTCATTTCTTTCTTGCTCTTTTCCCCCTCTAACTTTCTTACCATCCTTCTCACACAGATTTCTAAACCGGAAGCTGAGACAGTTGTTACCAATGGACTACAGTCTCCTCTTTTCCAGTCTCCTGGTGAGTAAAACAAATGTACCTTCATTCTTCAGATCAAAATGTCAAGTGGTTTAACGGTTTGATTTCTTGAAATCTGTATCACAGATCATGGGATAAAAAGAGCCTGCTAGCACTTGATTGGATTGATGGTTTTGACTGAATGTTGGGAGTTGACAGTGTATCTCCAGGGCAGCCACCAAATCGTGCTTTGTATCTGCTTTTACTCTTGTGACGGCCAACAAGTGAAAATCCCCCATCAGAGTAAAGAGTAACTAGTTCTCAATGTCGTGTTTTCCTCAATTTCTAGCCGCGAGTGAGAAGTCTTTGTCCAGTCAGCAAAGAGCCAGGACAGAAGTGGAGGGGGAGACACTAGAGGTAAGAGAGCAACAGGCCTTCACTTGTACCAATTTTACAGCAACATCGAACCTTTGCAAACACGTTTGGATCCTTATTGTTTTAGTTTTGGGTCGTCTCCAGCAATCCTTGTAAACAACCCAGCTGAAGGTCAGGTTTGGACCGATGTGTGTAACACTGGTTGCTCTGTTAAAAAGGGTGAAAATAAGATGATAATTTGACATATAGTGACATACAGTATACGCTGGTCTAATCTGTCCAGTCCATTCTGATGGAATTTCTAAATAAAAATAAAATTCAGAAAAAAAACCCATTTGATATGATCTTCCAAAATATAATCACATTTTCTTTTTTCATTGGCTCATTTAGTTTTTCTAAATCAACTTATTAAATAGATTTTCTGTGCATTAGTCATAATTTAATGTAAAATGAAATATGTTTGATTAAATTGATTATCATATTGTTCTTTCGACCCTGCTAATATATCCGTCAGATCCTAGTTTATTCATGTGTTTTACTATTCAAGCCTATCCTGTGCCAAAGCCATGTAGGTATCCATGTTATTACGGGTGAATGGATTCATTTTAATACATAAATGCCACGCTTTTGTTGCTTCGCCTCTTTCTTGTTTTTATTTTATTTATTTTTTTGTTTTGTTTAACTTTATGTGAACCAAATTTAACGTTGTTCTCTTTTTGTCTGTCAGCCGACTAATGGGGGTCCCAGGAGGGTTTTGTTCCGCACCAAGCCAGATGTGCTCTTCCTCACCCTGCAAGATGAGATGGCGGTCACAACCCCTTCTCCACCAGACACTGAGGAGGAAGAGCAAGATGAGGAAGATCTGAGTTACAAACTAAGACAACTGAACAGAAGGACATATCACAGACATAGGACAGGCCTTAGGTAAGACAGTAGAAAAGCTGCAGAATAAGGAATAGAATGCCCTTGATGAAATGATCATGTTATGCAGGGACAATGTGGTATTACTTATTTTCTGACTGTCTGTGTGTCTTTATGGTGTCTTTGTGATCGTCTGAACAGTAGCAGGTTGGAGGAGGAAGGGTTGGGCGAGCCTCTGTCGTATCGCAGAGAGAGGAACAAGCAAACGGAAGAGGAGCTGCATCACATATCTGAGAACCTCTGCCATCGGCTTGAGGAACTCGATCAGGTGTGTGTATGTGTTTTGTATAAGGTCCCAACATACTCATGAATGTTTTGTATCCAAGAAAAAGTGATTTTAAACCTTTTTGCACGTGTGTGTCTGTTTTGTTGGGGGTGGGTTAGAGTATGCTTACCTACTCTGTTTTCTAAATGTAAGTCCATGTAGTTAAGGCCAACTCAGTTAAGTTTTTTTTTAAACTTTATTTCACCTGGATAAATAAATAAACCCAGGGAGTCCTGGCTACATACTCTTTAATAATTAATAAAAAAATATTTTACAACCATTAGAAGCTTTAATGTGTACACATATGACATTTTTGTATTTGTCTATTATACCGTTTATGCTTACAACAATGAGTGATGTTGAATTTCCGTAGATGCTCAAACGAGTTCTAGGTGAAAGTGGAGAGTCCAGTGAAGTCAGAGAAGAGGACAAGCAGTCCCACCACAGTGACAGCATCATGGAGTGTCGCAGGACTCCCAGACAACACACGGGTAAATACAAATTATGGCTAAGTAAACCCACAGTTAATACATTCATTATCTTTAAAGAGCCGCTGATACTATAAAATAAATTGTAACATTTATTAGTTTCAGGAACACCTGACGCTGAATCCACCCACCGGACGCACTCCTTATCCCCCTCCCCTCCAAGGGCCCGTCGCTCCGTTCAGGGACAGTTAGAAGATGCCATGGCCAAGGCAATGAGTCTGGAAGATGGGAGACAATCCAACCTGGCAGCTTCTGATCATTCATGGCGAGGAGAGCTACACCACAGACCGTCTCACAGAAAACATAGCAAGGTATTACCATAGTTATTGTTTTCTTTAGTGCTTTCCCTTTAAATGTACCGTATAAAATATACTGACACTGTCCAAACTGGCTGTAATTTGCAGACTGCTCAATAGATGTAAATGTTAAATTGAAGCCGAACTTAAAGGATCGTTAGCAGTAATTTAGGGACAATCAAGACTTAGTTGAGTGGTTATGTGTCGGTCTGAAACTGCCTGTAAATGCAGTTCAAAAACATGCAAAACCTTCACTGTCAAAAACATCTTTGATTTAAAGCTGAAGTAATTGATTTCTGTATGTCAGATTTTCTATCCTAAGCGTTGCTTAGATTGAGCCAATTTCATGTTTGCTAGCTAATTAACTTTAACTTAATTTGTTTCTCAGTTTTATTTCACCTAGATTTAACATGGGTTGTAGATTTTAAACAAGGAAAAATAGATCAAGACATTGTGTATTTGCTTGCTTTTCAGTTCTTTCTCTTCTTTCATCACTCAAATTACAATCTGTTAAAAATATATGTTCAGATTAAATTAATTTGTTGCTCTGGTTCTGTTCATCATCACGTCAGTATGTTATGTACCTATAAAATAATAAACGAGTCTCTCTCTTTCAGTATTTGGAGAAAAAGGCATATGAGGAGGAGTTGAAAAGATATGAAGACAAAGAGCGAGCGGATCTAGACAAGGCCCGCCTTAAAGCTCAGAAAGCCGTAAGTTAGTAGTACCAATACGATAAGGACCCCTCTCAACCTTTTTTCTACATCACATCCCTGTTTGTTATTAAAGCAGAACTTTGTCTTAACAAATAAGCCTTAATCTTGGAGTAAGATGGGGGGGAAATGGAAAATATTGTGAATTACTAAGTGCCTTTGACTGCTGTGTGTGTGTAGGAGCGACAGTACAGAGAGGCCATACTAAGGGATGTTTCCGAAGTCCCCAGACTGTCCCCAGCTAGAACAAAGGCCCCGCATAGGTCACAACGTAACACACAAACCACACCAGGACGGAGAAGGCAGGTGGCCCCCAGGAAAGCTCCATCAAGTAGGTTAAGAGTTGTATATTTACTGACCAAAGTATGAAAAGCATATAAAGTCAACAAGATAACGTGAAGGCTGAAATTTAGAATTAAAAAGGCATAAAGATCAAATCAAGTCTTAAACTGAAGAGAAAAATGAGCTGTAGTTTACCTGTCCTAACTGAATGCTAGTTTCAGATTAGCTGCAGCTGAGCCTCAAATGATGAAACGAGGCGTTTCAATTTGATTATGGATGTTATGGACAGAAAATCCTAAACGATAATGCATTTTCTAATTATCCTGACTCACATGAGTATTTAAGCTTGAACTTTCCACAACACAATGGCACCTTACCATATTTCAGTGTAGTATTTCTCACCACATTACTAGCAAACAAAACTATGCTTATCATCTCTTTTACTGCTTTACTCTAATTGTGTTCCTTGTTAGCAAGTTCAATGTTATTACTTTGGACTGAAGCTTCAACTCAACAGAAAACTTTACAGAATTGTTTGTCATCAGTAAGCATTTCAAACCGCATAATGATCCACCTTAAGGCACATCTTAAACTGGGCTCATGCCCAATCTCAAAAGACAGAGTTTACATTGGGCTCTTCAGATGTCTATTGGGTCTTGTGACTCTGAGACTAATTCAGAAATGCTTGTATTATTAAGCTGTGATGACAGCCTTGGCATTTACAGACACCTTGTTCGTTGGCTTTAGTTTCTTGTTACGAAAGTCCAAATTTCTAGCTTCAGGCTGGTTGGCCCACTTGCGTTGATAATTGCAGTAGTAACAGCTCTGGTAGACTATGAAGTAAGGACTGCGAGTGCGTTTTGTACAGCGGCAGTTTCTGTCGCACATTGGGCAGTTCTTCATCAGCTGCAGAATAGCCTCCTCATCCACAATGTGCTGCAGAGTTGGTCTGTTTTGGGGCAGGAAAGAGAGCTGAGAAATGATAATGACTCAATTGTTGTATAGAGCACGGCTAGAGCTGGAAACATACACAAGTTGCCACTATGGATACATTGTTGCAGGTGCAACAGCGGTGTTGAACCTGCATCACTGCAACTAAATGGGGTATAAGTAAGCTCTGACGTATTATACTGTATCACAGACTGTGTGCCTTTATGTTAAGCTACATGGGTTACTTAACACATTAGGGAAACATGATCAAAGGTATTTGTTTACTCACTTCTCCATGGTTGCAGTGCATGTCTCTGGGACATTTGCTTGAATGCCTGTGAATTAAAAAAAAAAAAAAAAAAAGTCAAAACAATCTTTTAAGTTGAAAGTAGTTAGTCCTTTTCAAACTATTTTAAAACCAACAAAAAAAATCTGAATTTATAATAGAGTGGACTCTATTGGACAACTTTTAGGACATCAGCAGCCAACAGCAGCTGGACAAACTGTCTTCACCAGGCTGAGGAACATAAGAAACTTATTGGACAAAAATAGTTTGAGTAGTACACAGCAAGAGGACTCACCTGTACTTCTGACCTGGCCAGGTGACCGGTCCATTACTGCCCAGGTGCCATGCAGCTGTAAAATACAACACACCTGGTTCTAGTCAACATTGTAGTCTTTAACTACTACAAACAGAAAGTAGTAAGGCAGGGCACTAAAATATCCCCCCACTAACCGTGCTGTCTACTGCATACCCACATTTTTATCTCAAAGGCAAAATTAGCCACCTTGTATGTGGATGTCCAATTAGTGTTGGAAGTTAGTGTAGTCGATTAGAGCAATACATTCATCAGTGTGTGCTATATTGACTGACAAAGCTGCATCGCAGCTGCAAATATGTTGTTCTTTCTGCATCCAGACCCGTAGTTGGAAGCAAGAATGAAGAAAAACAGGCTATTTCAGCTTGGATTTCTAGTCTGTGTAGTTCCAATTCCCGTTTGTTTTCTACCTCTGGAACGAGCCGCCCCCCCTTGACTGTGGGATGAAGCGGCTAACATTACACACACAGTGGCAGTACTGGCAGTTTGTTCTTCCGTCTACGATGGCAGTGTAAAAATAATGATTAGCAGTTGTAACTGTAAACCATCTCAGTACAAGCAGACATAATAGGGAATTGTAGCTCTGCATTCATTGTAACCAACGTTAGCTAAAAAGCGCTTGCCTCTATTTGGTCTCGCTTCTCCCGGGGCTCTCCTTGGCCACGGCCGATATCGACAGTGGGCACAGCAGAAGTCTTCAGCACTTTCTTAATGGTACATCCCAACATCTCTGACTTCATGTCCCTAATGTAGTCATCTACTGAAAAATGCCAAGAGCATACCCGAAGACTTCTCAGTACTTTTGTCGGTGTGTTCTCGTCATATTTGGGGTGTTTTATCATTCGGAGCCATTGTGTACACCGTTCAACATCTGTTGGTAATCGGTGGTGGCTCACGCCTACTCGCTTCCCCCTCTTCTTTTGGAGGCTGCATCCAGGCACCATACAACCTTGAGGCATGTTTGTTGTCGATACAACTTAAAACATTATTCTGATCTAAGACAATTAGCTATAGAGGGACGCCTTTCTAACTTCTTGTAGACAGCTGTTTGAAACGCACCCCTCCACGGCACGAGCTACCGGGTTTTGGAAGGATCTGGGCACGCGATGTGTTTTCCTATGATGGTGAAGGCACGACCCCCCCCTCCTTACTAATCTCAATCATCATGCCTAAACCTAACCAATCCAACCAACGAAAGCAACGAGTACTAGCCAATCAGAGACAGAGTTGGGAGGGTCATCCCTTCGCCATCCTTGGAAACGCAATTTTGTTTTGGGTGAATCTGAATATACAGTCTATGGGGTGAATAGGTTAGCGTCAGCGAAGCAAAACTCGGCCGTCATAGCACGCAATGAATAATGTATTGCTTCAACTGACTAGCTACATCTACCTGACAACACTGATTGGACATCCACATAAAAGGTGGCGACACACACAGGAGGTGCATCATCATTACTCGTTTATCTAACCTAGCAGCTAACATTAGATAGTACTTATGTTGTTGCTGTTAAAATATGCGGAAATGCAATCAACTAAATTGACAGTTTCAATTAAGGTATACCTATAGCTTCACTGCAAAAGGCTCGACATTAGCAACAGCAAGCAAATAAAGTTTAGTGTTGCACCTCCCCCGCCTCGTTTCTACAGACGAACGGCTATTTTACAATCCTGTCTAGTATGACCAAACAAATTCACACATTACCTCATCCAGATTATCCGCAACGGGTCTCTCGGCTCTCGGTACAGCACTTTTCTTGAGGTGATTTTTTCTGGGAGGGTTGGAGGCTCTTACGGGTATCGTGAAGTCGTCCTTGTCGAAATGGTTACTGCAGACGCGGTAGTCCTTCTCTCGCAGCGTTTTTACCGGTGTTTCGACATCAACGTGTAATACGACCAGCCACTGCTTCAACGTATCACTGTTCTGCAGAGGAAGTCTGTGAAAACTTTCCGGATTGTAGTGTTTCATCTTCTTATCGCAGCCGGGAAAAGCACAAACACGAACCATTTTCTTCTCTTCACTATGCACACGTACTTCCTCACACCCCTTCTGATTCATTCACGTGGATGTGTTAAGAGAAGCTGGCCAACATCACTGAACGGAACACGGTGACATCTAAATGGTGACCAGGACACTTCTTTATTTGAACAGCCTGTAAAAACGCAAGCACGCACCATCCTTGGAGTCTTTAAAAAAAGTGAATTCTTCTTTTTTTAAATAGCGGATGGCAACTTGCGTTAAGGTGCATTACCGCCCCCTACTATGTTGGAGTGTGGTCCAGAGTTATTTATCCCATATCCAAACAAAAAACTATATTACACTGGACTCTAATTTCTTTCAAATAATGGAATATTCTCTCTAACCCAATGCCAAATACATTGTTTAGACTAAGTTCTTCCACTCCAAGCTTCCTGATTTCCTTCTTTAATGTTTCTTGTTCTCAGAGTACTTTGTCAGTGAATGATTACATGCTCCACTGAGTTCTCTTAGGCAGTGCCCATGTAATCCTGAGGGATGTTTGCTTTTTAAGTGCAGTGTTTTGTTAAGTCTAGTATGTCCTACCCTCAGCCTTGTTAGGATGTTCTCCTCCTTGGTGCTCTTATTAGCTGTCCGTCTCGCTGTACAGCATAAACACGTCATCCTGTGTTTCCTGAATCCCAACTACGCTGAGGTTTCTCTTGGTTATTCCTTTTGCTTCAGATTTACTGAGTGAAATGTTCATGATCTCATGTTTCAGAGCCTGTTTTGCTAATGCATACACACTTTTATTGCCCTTATTTCCTCTGGGAGCTGGTATCCACATGTTATCAAAATTTAAATATATATTTTTTTTAAATCTGTACAGTTTCATCTATCTCATTAACAATAGCCTGCTTACTGAGAGCATAGACTGTATACAACTAGACTGTGAGATGTAAATGAGTGCAATGACATCGATGACCACAAATCTGTACAAAGAATAACCTTTTTCATTAGTAACTCTTCTATCCACTGTAATTGATCTTTTAACAGAGACGTTTAAGACTGGTATACTAAAAGCAAATCCTGCGCTCCTTCTATTAGAATCCTTGGATCCATCAGTATGTCTTTAGCTACTTTCTCACTGCTCCATGCAAAACACTCCCGTTTGACCCTCTCTCTCTTCCAACTTGATTTCAGTCTGATCTGGCAACAGCACTTTCTAATAATGATAGTACATCAGATTTATATAGCGTTTTAAAAGCCCCCCCTCTCCCTCTCCAGTGAAGGTGAAGGAGAATGAGCTCCTCCCTGTGCTCTTAGAGGAATTGCCCCACCTTCACATCTCCCCCCATGCCCTGGGTCAGATGTGGGAGCAGCAGATGCAGCAGGTGGACAGACTGCACGCCCTGTCATCCCCTCACAGCCAGCGCCGCAGCAAACTCTCCAGCCAGGTAGGACCGCGGCGACCAGCTCTGCTGATGTGTGTCTGACATAAAAATCTGGAATGTATGATTTTGTGGATGGATGGATTGATTAATATGTAAACGCCTGCTTGTCTGCCAGGTGGAGGAAGCCCAGAGGAAACATGACCTGCTGGTGGAGATCATCCGCAAAGAGCAGGACCACAACAGGCGCCTGGTGAGTATCAACACATAAACGCACATTCAAAAGGTCCCTTCACAAGTGACCTTACAATGGATGTTGAGAGTGTAATCACATTTTCTTAAACAAGTACACAACACTAGGCACACACTGGCATGCACCCACATGCAAACGGACTTTACCTGCCTGTTCTGGACACAGCATTCGGCACACCAAGCTGGCCAGTTACAAGCTTAAACATGTTTATCTCCCAGAGGGACTTCAAAGAGCGTATCCAGCAGCAGAAGTCGACCCAGAACAGACTGAGGGAACAGAGGCAGCAGATAGCACGCGCCAAGAAGTACCACAGCGACTACCATGTCCAGCACCGTGCCCGCCTGATGAGGGCGCGCACCAAGGAGGAGAGGGTGGGTGGTGAAGGCCATTCATAACTTTGCATTCCAGTTCGAGGACTAAGAAAGCAACTAATGATTACCTGAATTCAATATTTATCATTTCATCATTTTTTAAAAATTAATTTATTATGCAGTGGCCAAGTATTTGGTTTCTGCCCAACCACCGTGTAACACTGAACACGACTAACGTGGCAAGCCTGATTTGTGTGTGTGTGTGTGTGTGTGTGTGTGTGTGTGTGTGTGTGTGTGTGTGTGTGTGTGTGTGTGTGTGTGTGTGTGTGTGTGTGTGTGTGTGTGTGTGTGTGTGTGTGTGTGTGTGTGTGTGTGTGTGTATATAGATGTTTCGCCAGTTGTTTGAGGAGGGACTGGAGCTACAGAAGGTCCGGTTGAGAGAGCAGAAAGCCTACGCCAGGGAGCAGCGGCTGGAACATCAGAGACGACACCAGGACCAGATCAAGTCCATGGAGAACTACTACAAGGACCAAGTAGGACACACACACACACCAGCCTATATAAGAACCAGGAAGTCGCACACATTTTTGTATTGTTTTAAAAATGGAGCTATAATGTGCCTACTCTCTTTCAGTTTTCACTACTAGCTGAAAAACTTGCCCAAGAGCGGCAGGAGATCCAGGTTCGGAAAAAAGCTCAAGAAAAGGTAAAAAAAAAAAAAAACAACTCTTAAACTACTTATTACCGCGGTCACAATAACTCCTAAAATTATAACAATTTTAGTGAAGAACCTTCACTATTCCCATTGTTTTGCAGGCTCTGCTGAAGATGAAGAGAGAGCTGCGTTCCAGGATGGAGCGTGAGATTGGTGAACTGCAGAAGATCATAATCCAGAATGATGAGGACGACCATTTCCAGGATCTGGAGGTCCAGAGGCTGCGCAATCGGGTCCAGATGGCTTCCTTCCAGTACAACACTAGCTATCTGAACTGAGCAGGGAAGCGAGACACAGGGCTGTTTTAAGCTCCGCTCAATCAAGGCTGGATTTACATTAGAGGAACATGCAGCAAGACACTTTGTTTCTTCCTAAAACAACTAAGGGTACGACATTCTGACGGCTGAACAGTACGGTCTCCTCGGCATCTTCCCTCAGATTTGCACAGAAGAGGAAATTCACATTCTTAGAACTTATACAAGTCCTGGTGATTGATTATTAATGAAGTGAACGTACTCTGACAAAATGTAGCTTTTAGCTAATGTAGCTAACTTCCTCTCACCTCAGCTGCTATACCTGAACTTAACGACACCTTGGACTAAGTCCCCTTCTTCCATGGGTTTTAGTACTTGATAACTAAGAATGTTTTTAAAATGGCTCCCTCACTGTGCAGTATGTGTGCTGATATTGTAGCAAACTATTAAAAATGTTCTTCCTTTTGCCAAATTGGGACCGCAGATGCAACGTTACCAAGTATTAATGTCCCACACTGACAGATTTTAAACCATTTTTTCCCTTATATGTGCGATGTCTTCCTTTAATGATTTAACCATGCCAGTGGATTATTTATTTTGTAACTTTAATGTTTGATTTTTAACTTACCTGGTGATGTGCTGTCTGATCTCCAGGGGCGATGATAATCAGTCTTTCATGACTTCTCCTTTTCCTCAACTCAATTGTGATGGTTTTTAACTCTCAGCCAGAACTAAAGATAATGGTAGTTTTAAACCAATACAAAGGGTTGCAATGTGTCTACTGATTTTGTATGTAATGAGCACACAAATGCCCCGTCATCATCCAATAAAAGTGTAGGCTCACTCATCTCTTCTTGCTGGAATGGGTTACAGTTAAAAGGTTGAAGTTATTTGCATGATGTACAGGTTCCTGTTTTAGTATTTTATTAAGGTTTAGGCTGATACACTTGACCAAAGTATGAAAAGCATATAAAGTCAACAAGATAACGTGAAGGCTGAAATTTAGAATTAAAAAGGCATAAAGATCAAATCAAGTCTTAAACTGAAGAGAAAAATGAGCTGTAGTTTACCTGTCCTAACTGAATGCTAGTTTCAGATTAGCTGCAGCTGAGCCTCAAATGATGAAACGAGGCGTTTCAATTTGATTATGGATGTTATGGACAGAAAATCCTAAACGATAATGCATTTTCTAATTATCCTGACTCACATGAGTATTTAAGCTTGAACTTTCCACAACACAATGGCACCTTACCATATTTCAGTGTAGTATTTCTCACCACATTACTAGCAAACAAAACTATGCTTATCATCTCTTTTACTGCTTTACTCTAATTGTGTTCCTTGTTAGCAAGTTCAATGTTATTACTTTGGACTGAAGCTTCAACTCAACAGAAAACTTTACAGAATTGTTTGTCATCAGTAAGCATTTCAAACCGCATAATGATCCACCTTAAGGCACATCTTAAACTGGGCTCATGCCCAATCTCAAAAGACCGAGTTTACATTGGGCTCTTCAGATGTCTATTGGGTCTTGTGACTCTGAGACTAATTCAGAAATGCTTGTATTATTAAGCTGTGATGACAGCCTTGGCATTTACAGACACCTTGTTCGTTGGCTTTAGTTTCTTGTTACGAAAGTCCAAATTTCTAGCTTCAGGCTGGTTGGCCCACTTGCGTTGATAATTGCAGTAGTAACAGCTCTGGTAGACTATGAAGTAAGGACTGCGAGTGCGTTTTGTACAGCGGCAGTTTCTGTCGCACATTGGGCAGTTCTTCATCAGCTGCAGAATAGCCTCCTCATCCACAATGTGCTGCAGAGTTGGTCTGTTTTGGGGCAGAAAAGAGAGCTGAGAAATGATAATGACTCAATTGTTGTATAGAGCACGGCTAGAGCTGGAAACATACACAAGTTGCCACTATGGATACATTGTTGCAGGTGCAACAGCGGTGTTGAACCTGCATCACTGCAACTAAATGGGGTATAAGTAAGCTCTGACATATTATACTGTATCACAGACTGTGTGCCTTTATGTTAAGCTACATGGGTTACTTAACACATTAGGGAAACATGATCAAAGGTATTTGTTTACTCACTTCTCCATGGTTGCAGTGCATGTTTCTGGGACATTTGCTTGAATGCCTGTGAATTAAAAAAAAAAAAAAAAAAAAGTCCAAACAATCTTTTAAGTTGAAAGTAGTTAGTCCTTTTCAAACTATTTTAAAACCAACAAAAAAAATCTGAATTTATAATAGAGTGGACTCTATTGGACAACTTTTAGGACATCAGCAGCCAACAGCAGCTGGACAAACTGTCTTCACCAGGCTGAGGAACATAAGAAACTTATTGGACAAAAATAGTTTGAGTAGTACACAGCAAGAGGACTCACCTGTACTTCTGACCTGGCCAGGTGACCGGTCCATTACTGCCCAGGTGCCATGCAGCTGTAAAATACAACACACCTGGTTCTAGTCAACATTGTAGTCTTTAACTACTACAAACAGAAAGTAGTAAGGCAGGGCACTAAAATATCCCCCCACTAACCGTGCTGTCTACTGCATACCCACATTTTTATCTCAAAAGGCAAAATTAGCCACCTTGTATGTGGATGTCCAATTAGTGTTGGAAGTTAGTGTAGTCGATTAGAGCAATACATTCATCAGTGTGTGCTATATTGACTGACAAAGCTGCATCGCAGCTGCAAATATGTTGTTCTTTCTGCATCCAGACCCGTAGTTGGAAGCAAGAATGAAGAAAAACAGGCTATTTCAGCTTGGATTTCTAGTCTGTGTAGTTCCAATTCCCGTTTGTTTTCTACCTCTGGAACGAGCCGCCCCCCCTTGACTGTGGGATGAAGCGGCTAACATTACACACACAGTGGCAGTACTGGCAGTTTGTTCTTCCGTCTACGATGGCAGTGTAAAAATAATGATTAGCAGTTGTAACTGTAAACCATCTCAGTACAAGCAGACATAATAGGGAATTGTAGCTCTGCATTCATTGTAACCAACGTTAGCTAAAAAGCGCTTGCCTCTATTTGGTCTCGCTTCTCCCGGGGCTCTCCTTGGCCACGGCCGATATCGACAGTGGGCACAGCAGAAGTCTTCAGCACTTTCTTAATGGTACATCCCAACATCTCTGACTTCATGTCCCTAATGTAGTCATCTACTGCAAAATGCCAAGAGCATACCCGAAGACTTCTCAGTACTTTTGTCGGTGTGTTCTCGTCATATTTGGGGTGTTTTATCATTCGGAGCCATTGTGTACACCGTTCAACATCTGTTGGTAATCGGTGGTGGCTCACGCCTACTCGCTTCCCCCTCTTCTTTTGGAGGCTGCATCCAGGCACCATACAACCTTGAGGCATGTTTGTTGTCGATACAACTTAAAACATTTTTCGTTGATGATTGATAAAACATCACATATATGATTATTGTGACAGAGACTGGGACTCCAGGTTAATAAGATTCTGACTGAGTAGCTATTTATGAATTCAGTTGTGATTCTGTGACAATTCACAGATCCAGTTTCTCTTTTTTTAATCTTCCCCTTAACATTTAAAGGAATCTACATGTATGTGTGTGTGTGTGTGCTCAAATATGGCTTCTGGAAAGAAAATAAAGGATAAAATATGAATTACTAAACAGACATTAATTAAGAAGTTCCCCATACTTTAAGAGTTGCGCAGCACATCGGCCAGGAGTCATTCTTGATGCCTACTATCTCAAACATCTCTCTCAGATAAGGCCAAGGATGTCTTGCTGCTTGTCTGCCGATTTCTTCATTTTCAATCATGTCGCCATCCTACTATGTGCTAACGTTACCACCATCAAGCCGCAATGATTTACCGCGAATGAATGCAGAATGCCGCAGAATCTGTCGAGTCGTCTTGTAGTGGTGTGTCAAGTGCAACGTACAGTATATTCCCATCCAATTAGATTGAATGTGGTATTGATGACGCGAAAATAACGGTAACTCCAGTGAAATTATTTGAAACTTGTTAGTGAGGACTAAATTTGGACTGTATTTAAAGCTGATTCTGGTTTCCAACTTCGCCCCAGGTGTGTCTGTTAAAACACGGACGGAGACAACTTCTCTCTTTTGATGTTTTATTAAGATCAAGCAATGCAATCTAGGTAACAGGTGAAGAACACAAACAACAAAATCACTAGCTAACTTACTTTAAATTTGCAAGAACTATAGACCAATACAACAACAGGCTTAAATGAACTGACAACATAAGTTATACGACTTACAGTTCTTAAGGACGCACACACACGATCTCAACTGATTATCCTCCGGACAGCTAGTCTCTTTTTTCTCCATGTGTCGCGCGCGCCTGCTCGCGGTGAGGCGCGTCTGTGCTATTCTCCGACATGACGACCTCTTGTACAAAACTAAAGTAACGAGCCAATTTTGTAAAATGTAAGGAGTAGAAAGTACCGATATTCATGTTAAAATGTTAAGGAGTAAAAGTAAAAAGTCGCCACAAAAAAATATAGTAAAGTAAAGTAAAAATATCTGAAAAATCTACTTGAGTACAGTAACGAAGTATTTGTACTTCGTTACTTCCCATCTCTGGGTATATGTAAGGAGATAACATAGGCACAGGCTAATTATTGCTAACTAAAATGCTAGTTAACATTAGTAATTAAACAGAGTTGCGTGGTTATGACACAATCGTTAGCTTATTTTTATAAAAACGTCTGCTACGGAGCCATAACGTGAGATACAAGGTAATGGAGTCTTTTATACATTGTCGTGTTTCTTTAGAAATAAACAATGGACAAATAGAGTCTTTAAACGCTTCAGATGTAAAGGGGCTTCACTTTTGACGGAGTTCAAGTCGTTCTTCCAAGCCAAACTCAATGCGGCAATTTCCAAACTTGAGGCAAGATTAGATAGTGTCCAGACTACTATATTGGATCACCAACAGCGTCTTTTGTCACTGGAATCATTTGCCATCACCACGAGCCAGGGCATGAAGAATGTGGAGGCTAAGCTAGCTGCGGTGTCTGAGGTGAACACTAAGCTACATGCTAAACTCCTCAATCGTGAATGCAGACACCGACGATATAACGTAAGAATTGTTGGCCTCCCTGAGACCATCAAAGGGGCACAACAGACCTTGGCGAACAAATACTGGACTCAGCTCCAGAACAGGAAAGAGCTAACCAAACGCCAACCCCGAGGCCGGGCCCCGATGAAAACCTTGAATTGTCGTGTTGCGGTTCTACAGATTCCAGACTTGGGAGTTGGTTGTGCGCGAGGCTCGAAGGCTTCGTGGTAGGGGTGGCACGGTTCATGAAAGAACATCCGAACTGTTCGGTTCGTCAGTACACTGCTAATGTGCACTAACCACTTACTGCCGCAGTGCCCACTTTTAAAGTGCCCATATTATGAAAAAAATCACTTTTTCTGGGATTTGAGGTGTTCTTTTGTGTCTCTGGTGCTTCCACACACATATACAAACTTTGAAAAAATCCACCCATGCTGTTTAGAGTGAGATACAGTTTCTGAATGTGTCCTGCCTTCAGTCTCTGGGTGAGCTGTTCAAAATCGGCACGGCTTGTGACGTCACAAGCCGAAACGAGCAGGCTAACCGCAACCGTTAGCTCGTAGTGTTAGCGTTCTAACGCTAACGCTAGCATGCTACCTCGTCCTCAATAGCAAAGCACTGCTACAACACACACAAGTTCACCATAATCTACAAAATAACTACTTACATGTGCGCCCTCATTTAGAAGTCTCCCAGCTAATCCTGCCTTGTAACTGACCGAAGTTGTAGAAACAGCCTTTCTTTTGCTGTCTATGGAGCTAGCTAGCTGACATGATCTACATCTGAGCTACTGCGCATGTGCGAGTGCAATCAAAGATAGTACAGAAGAAGAAGAAAAGAGGTCTCACTCTGTAGCTAAAACAGTGACCAGCTGAAAAGAGGATCTGCAGCAGTGAGAGAGAGCGGTGCAGTACAACAAAAATATGGTGTTTTTTGAAAATTAAACCATGTAAACCTATTCTGGTACAACCTTAAAATACAATTATGAACCTGAAAATGAGCATAATATGGGTGCTTTAACACCTATGTTAAAACACTTACCGGAAATGACGAGCGGGATGAACGTGACAAACGCAACACATGGCAGCTGATTGGACAAACGTGTCGCGTGGGTCTGGCTGCTCCCGAATTTCAAAATAGGCTCTAATGGCGTCTCGTTCTGAATACGTATTTCGTTCTTAATCTCGTATTTTACGAAAATAGTTGACCAAAACGTGTTTCTGAAAACATTTTAAGCGAGAAATAGGCCATACAGTTGCTGAATCTGTGTTTTTTTGATTGACAAAGGTCAGTTTAAAAGATTTTCATCAGATTTTGAGAGGCGCCGAGCCGACCGCTCCTCAGGTGGAGTGTGGAGTGCTGCAGGTCACGTCATGTGTAGAAATGTCAAGTGGGAGAGATGAGGAAGGCTGCCCGGAGTTGGAGGATGCGCCAGCGTCGTATAAGCCTGGTGTGTGTTTCATGTTACCTATGATGACAGCGGAAATAAAACAATAGATAGAACTGCAACTGTGTGCAAGCATTGTGCAACATGCATTCAATATGGTAATTTTAGCTGTATCATATGCTGAAGTATATTTCTGGAGCGTTAAAGATTAAAAGAAAAAATAACAAGAACCGTACAGAACCGAAAACCGTGACCCTAAAACCGAGGCTGCCCAGGACCTCATTTCCGCTCAGCACCGACTGAGCTCAGGACCCACGGAGGACTGATTTCGCCTGGCAACATAACGGACGCTTCAATGCTGCCCGAATAGCTGTTTTTTTTTAGTAGTTTCTTGCCTTCATGAGGGCCTAATGTAGCTTGATAGCCTTCGGCAATGGTCCGCTGTTAGCTCCCAACATGCTAGTGCAGGCTAACCCCCTGGCTTTGTGATGTACTGTTCTGGTAAGACTGTTTCAAGACTCCTAAGCTACAAGCTGCTATTGTTACCTTAACTCTCCCTTTGGTAATGTTACCGCAAGTTTTTCTTTTGGCTGTTGGTGTTTTTACGTTCCGTACTTTGAAGACTCTACTAGCCTTGGCTGGCGTGACTAGTGTTGCCGCCCCTGGTCATGCCTTGCCAGGACTGGGATCTTATCTTTTGGCTTTTCCACAGTGTCTCTACTTTTGTTATCATGACTACCCGTATTGGCAGTACAGTTTTTTGTTTTGTTTGTTTGTTTTTTCGAGTGCTGTGCCTTGAGCATGCGATGCTGCCATCACGTTGGCCTGTTTGTGTTGTTGTTGCTCTGATGTTGGACTGATCTGTTGTTCTGGGGGTTGGGGACACTGGGGGTCCCTGTTGGTTATTGGGGATTTCAGGTTATGGGGCTCAGATTCACTCTTTTGCCTTGTTATGTTCTGCGCAGGATGTCCCTGTCCGCTTCGGACCTGAACTGGGTGGGTTGGGGGGTGGGTGGGTAATTGGAGGGAGGTGGCATTCTGTTTTCCTTTTCTTTTTCACGTTGTTTGCAACGACTGTTTTGTATGTCACGGAAAATTTTAAAATGCAAATAAAAAAAAAGTTGAAAAAAGAAAAGTCTCCATGGGAGGTACGCTTTGCGGGTGCTCGCTTACCCCCTTGGAAGGGACAGGGTGCGGGGGCCAGTGTGGGTAGAAGAGACAGCGGGACATGACGGGAGAAAGACGCCGCTGAGCTGGCCTGGCCCTGGGCGTAATGATGTCACAAATATGTAAATGAGCGTATGACGTCATCTAGCTACTTTTAGCGACTTTTGGAGCTGGTGCTAGCTACTTTCATTGGAAAAGAGTTGGCAACACCAAAGAATTTCTAATAAGGGAAGAAGTTCCACTCTCTATACTTCCGGCTTCTGAACTGGTTGCGGTAGATTTTTTTAAAAGAGGCTTTTTTGTTTTAAAAAGCCTTTTAAAATGTCAACGACGTCATACACACCATACGGCCGGAGATACTGCTTTACGGCAAGCTCCGAGTCACTTCCTTTGTTCTCTTGAGGCATCGACAACACAGCTGACAGGTTAGAGAGCTGACACACCAAGCTGATTATCGGCCGTCGGACAGTCTGGCGAGGTCGGTGACTCGAGTCTGTTCGGTGTGTTTCGTGCCGTCGTCCATCGGAGGAGCCTTCGGCCTTCATTTTGGCCGACCCGACATGCTCAGTCGGAGAAGGGCAGTCGGGACTCACCCGGAAATGGGGAGCGGATGAGCCTCTCAAAATCTGACAAATCTTTTAAACTGACCTTTGTTGATCTGAAATGAAGACAGATTCAGCAACTGCACGGCCTATTTCTCACTTAAAATGTTTTCAGAAACACGTTTCGGTGAACTATTTTAGTACAATATGAGATAGTATTCTGAACAAGCCGCCATGACAGTCTGTCTTTGAATTTCCGGAGAAAAAAGACCCACGTGACGCGTTCGTCCAATCAGCTGCCGGTTTTCATTTTCTAGTAAACAATCATAGACTGTTAATAGAAACAATACAGAGAAGCGCCGCCTGCTGCTATGGAGACGTATTACGTTTCGCGCACGCGCAGAGCGTACGCTCAAGTCGGCGTCGCCTCAGTGTGTTCTGAGGCATTTTTTTGGACATCGGGGACCCGACTGATCAGTCCGACTGCCTTTTCTGCCGACGGTCGGCCGTCTGGTTGGTGTGTAAGCACCTTCAGGCTCTCCCTGTCAATACACGTGCTAGAAAGAGGTTTGCTAATGTTTTAAAGACCACGCCGAAATATTCACTCTGACGTTCTGGTTCTGCTTCGGATGCCGTCAAGCGGGACCACGGGTCGTAATCAGTCCATTCATTCATTAGCAGAATGCTAGCGTGTTATGGGCAACAACGACTCAACCTGTAAGAAATCGAAAGGGCATACTCCTACTACATACTCGTTCATTCAACTTTCAACCTATAATCCATGTTGAACTTGCAAAAACTACAATGAAATCTGAGATTTCTCAACGACAATCGGGCGAAAGAGACAAATTTAGCCGTCTAGCTCCATAGAGCCCCATTCATTTTGCACTGGACCGTGATCACCCCCAGTGGAACTCTGGTGGAACTGCAACCAAATTCGGTACAATGGGGCTTAATAGAGAGCCGAAGTCACGCCTTTCTACTTCAGGTCCATGGGACCTATCTTTCGAAAAAATATGAATGGGAGTGAATGGAGAGGCAAATTATTTTTTGATCCCGTTTGAATTGAGCCATGGATTCCAAATATGATGTTTGTAAATTTAAAAGATCATTTTTCAACCGAAGAAAGTCTCAGTTTATTGTTAAACTGTTGAAGTATAAGACTGTGAAAATACGTAATTTAGAAAGACTACACATTTCAGTGTCGCATGGATGACGTCTCGCTGAAGCTACGATGTCTGTGTGTATCGTATCGGGGATGTAACGTTACTCACATGAGCAGAGGATCTCGTTTGTTCTTTTGCTTATCTGCTGAATAAATTCACTGGATAAAACACATCAGGTACGATAACGTTACATGTGTTGTGGAACAGAGCTAAGCTAGCTAAGCTAAGCAAATTGAGCATCAAGCTAGGTGACGTCAATTGTGTGAGACGAGAGATGTAGTTCACTGAAAGGTTTCACACAAAACTAGCTAAGTGGTCATATGACAAACCTACGGATAACTGAGACTTTCTTCGTTAGAAAAATAATATTTTAAATTGACAAACATCATATTTGTAATCCATGGCTCAATTCAAACGGGATCAAAAAATAATTTGACTCTCCACGTTCACATTTTTTCCCGAAATTAGGTCCCATGAGGTCCACCGGAAGGGGAGGGACTTCGTCTCTCGGGAGTGAAATGGCTTCCCGTAGACAGGTGTCACTGCCCGATGTGAGTCGAGTGCAGATGTGAGTCGCGCATGCGTCACTTTGCGACAAGTAGCCTACAAGATGCTAACGGCTTTTTGAACTAACGCACAGTCTATGAGCTAACGTTAGCAATCAAACAATCATAGATAGCTAAAACATTTTTGAAATGACTGCTGCTGCTGGCTACAAGTTAGCAATCAAACACAATAAAGGCTGTCACTTAATGGCGTTTTGAGCTAATGTTAGCAATCAAACAGTCATAGATAGCTAAAACGTTTTTGAAATGACTGCTAGCTAAAAGTTAATCAAACACAACAAAGGCTGTCACTTGAATGGCATTTTGAGCTAACGTTAGCAACCAAACCGTCATAGATAGCTACAACGTTTTTGAAATGATTACCAGTTATTGTATGTAAAGAGAAACGTTTATTATTTTATAGATTTCACAAATTTCAGTATGACACGTTATGCCGTAAACAGTTTAAATCTGAGCATGCGCGACTCACATCTGCACTCGACTCACATCGGGCAGTGACACCAGGCTTTGACAACATTCATCAGAGTTCGCCTGGACTGTTATCAAACACCTCCCCTCCCCCAACACCTAGGCTACCACTAACTGTTCCTTGCACGTCGAGTATTCTCTCGTAAAGACACCACACGAACAAAATGTAATATGCAAGATTAAAGCAGGCCAGAAACGATCGATAAAATTCAAACAAATAATCACATACATGTCTCATATCAAAAGCCCCATATGTATACATGTAGCTATGTTCCGACTCGACTACCAAGGAAAATCATAATAAGAAATCACAAAGACGTTACCTCCAATTTGTCTGCAGCTGGTCTTTTCGCTTTTGGAATGGCATTTGCCTTCAGATACCGGGCCTTGACGCTCTTTTCGGTGAAGTCGTCCTCATCAAAATGTTCGCTGCAAACACGGTAATCTCTCTCACGTAATGTTCGCAAGGGAGTTTGCACATCAAGCTGAAGTGCAAAGAGCCACAACTTTAAAGTCTCCCGGTTGCGGTAGGGTAGACGGTGAAAGCTCAAGCACAGATATTTCTTCATTTTGTTGCCGCAATTTGGAAAGGCACAAACTCGAACCATTTTCTCAGATTGATCCTGATCTAACTAAGCTCCGTTTGTCAGCTCTTCGACCTCCACCTCTGATGTCGCCGACTGTCTCCACTGTTGTTAGTTACCCATGAGCACCAATACATCCATGATGAGCACGCGCGAGAACTGAAGCCTGGTTGGAGCTACTGTCTATGGGTTGGAGCTGTACGGATCGTGTACCGACAGCAGGCTCAGTTGTGGATACGGCCTATCTATGTTGCTACATAGTCATTACTGTGGACATAACCACGGCAATTCGTGACCATCGTTCTTTGGTGAAAGAAATACGTTTAGGAATATTGAACACCGGAACTAAACAGAGGTATGTGCACCTCTGTGTGTTCTCTGACTTAGTACATCCATGATATGCACTGGCTGAATTAACTGCGGTCAAGCCAGCCGACACTCAGATCTCCGTGGTAAAATCATCCGACGCTGAAATTGTAGTGCACTCATATACTAGTACTTTTGGTAAATGTATTAAACGGCGCGGAGCGACGGTCTTAGCAAAGTTAGCGGTAAGATACACATGGGACTACTTCCGGTTTTCAAAATAAGGTGTTCAAGTTTATATAAAGTACACATAAAAATAAGATTATTGGATTATATTTTCAAGAAATAAAAACGAACATTTTTATTGTATACATTGAGATTTCACAAAGTGTCCCACATTTCTACCGTAAAATGACTTCAAATCTTAAAGTCGAAGTGCTAAAAAACTATTTTGCTCCATTTTTCTAAGTAAAATCCCATACCTCTACTGTTAAATGACTAAAAATCATATCAAAAATCTGAAACATGAGGTGCTATAAGAAGACTTTGCTCCATAATTCCAAACAATTACCGATATATTTGAGTACAGGACATCACTGACTGCACCCATTTTTGATTTTTGGAAGTCCCACATTTCTACGTTAAAATGACTTTATATCTGAAACTGGAGGAGCTATAAAAAGACTGAGATGTTAATGAGTGCAATGACATTGATGACCACAAATCTGTACAAAGAATAACCTTTTTCATTAGTAACTCTTCTATCCACTGTAATTGATCTTTTAACAGAGACGTTTAAGACTGGTATACTAAAAGCAAATCCTGCGCTCCTTCTATTAGAATCCTTGGATCCATCAGTATGTCTTTAGCTACTTTCTCACTGCTCCATGCAAAACACTCCCGTTTGACCCTCTCTCTCTTCCAACTTGATTTCAGTCTGATCTGGCAACAGCACTTTCTAATAATGATAGTACATCAGATTTATATAGCGTTTTAAAAGCCCCCCCTCTCCCTCTCCAGTGAAGGTGAAGGAGAATGAGCTCCTCCCTGTGCTCTTAGAGGAATTGCCCCACCTTCACATCTCCCCCCATGCCCTGGGTCAGATGTGGGAGCAGCAGATGCAGCAGGTGGACAGACTGCACGCCCTGTCATCCCCTCACAGCCAGCGCCGCAGCAAACTCTCCAGCCAGGTAGGACCGCGGCGACCAGCTCTGCTGATGTGTGTCTGACATAAAAATCTGGAATGTATGATTTTGTGGATGGATGGATTGATTAATATGTAAACGCCTGCTTGTCTGCCAGGTGGAGGAAGCCCAGAGGAAACATGACCTGCTGGTGGAGATCATCCGCAAAGAGCAGGACCACAACAGGCGCCTGGTGAGTATCAACACATAAACGCACATTCAAAAGGTCCCTTCACAAGTGACCTTACAATGGATGTTGAGAGTGTAATCACATTTTCTTAAACAAGTACACAACACTAGGCACACACTGGCATGCACCCACATGCAAACGGACTTTACCTGCCTGTTCTGGACACAGCATTCGGCACACCAAGCTGGCCAGTTACAAGCTTAAACATGTTTATCTCCCAGAGGGACTTCAAAGAGCGTATCCAGCAGCAGAAGTCGACCCAGAACAGACTGAGGGAACAGAGGCAGCAGATAGCACGCGCCAAGAAGTACCACAGCGACTACCATGTCCAGCACCGTGCCCGCCTGATGAGGGCGCGCACCAAGGAGGAGAGGGTGGGTGGTGAAGGCCATTCATAACTTTGCATTCCAGTTCGAGGACTAAGAAAGCAACTAATGATTACCTGAATTCAATATTTATCTTTTCATCATTTAAAAAAAAAAAAAAAATGTATTATGCAGTGGCCAAGTATTTGGTTTCTGCCCAACCACCGTGTAACACTGAACACGACTAACGTGGCAAGCCTGATTTGTGTGTGTGTGTGTGTGTGTGTGTGTGTGTGTGTGTGTGTGTGTGTGTGTGTGTGTGTGTGTGTGTGTGTGTGTGTGTGTGTGTGTGTGTGTGTGTGTGTGTGTGTGTGTGTGTGTATATAGATGTTTCGCCAGTTGTTTGAGGAGGGACTGGAGCTACAGAAGGTCCGGTTGAGAGAGCAGAAAGCCTACGCCAGGGAGCAGCGGCTGGAACATCAGAGACGACACCAGGACCAGATCAAGTCCATGGAGAACTACTACAAGGACCAAGTAGGACACACACACACACCAGCCTATATAAGAACCAGGAAGTCGCACACATTTTTGTATTGTTTTAAAAATGGAGCTATAATGTGCCTACTCTCTTTCAGTTTTCACTACTAGCTGAAAAACTTGCCCAAGAGCGGCAGGAGATCCAGGTTCGGAAAAAAGCTCAAGAAAAGGTAAAAAAAAAAAAAAACAACTCTTAAACTACTTATTACCGCGGTCACAATAACTCCTAAAATTATAACAATTTTAGTGAAGAACCTTCACTATTCCCATTGTTTTGCAGGCTCTGCTGAAGATGAAGAGAGAGCTGCGTTCCAGGATGGAGCGTGAGATTGGTGAACTGCAGAAGATCATAATCCAGAATGATGAGGACGACCATTTCCAGGATCTGGAGGTCCAGAGGCTGCGCAATCGGGTCCAGATGGCTTCCTTCCAGTACAACACTAGCTATCTGAACTGAGCAGGGAAGCGAGACACAGGGCTGTTTTAAGCTCCGCTCAATCAAGGCTGGATTTACATTAGAGGAACATGCAGCAAGACACTTTGTTTCTTCCTAAAACAACTAAGGGTACGACATTCTGACGGCTGAACAGTACGGTCTCCTCGGCATCTTCCCTCAGATTTGCACAGAAGAGGAAATTCACATTCTTAGAACTTATACAAGTCCTGGTGATTGATTATTAATGAAGTGAACGTACTCTGACAAAATGTAGCTTTTAGCTAATGTAGCTAACTTCCTCTCACCTCAGCTGCTATACCTGAACTTAACGACACCTTGGACTAAGTCCCCTTCTTCCATGGGTTTTAGTACTTGATAACTAAGAATGTTTTTAAAATGGCTCCCTCACTGTGCAGTATGTGTGCTGATATTGTAGCAAACTATTAAAAATGTTCTTCCTTTTGCCAAATTGGGACCGCAGATGCAACGTTACCAAGTATTAATGTCCCACACTGACAGATTTTAAACCATTTTTTCCCTTATATGTGCGATGTCTTCCTTTAATGATTTAACCATGCCAGTGGATTATTTATTTTGTAACTTTAATGTTTGATTTTTAACTTACCTGGTGATGTGCTGTCTGATCTCCAGGGGCGATGATAATCAGTCTTTCATGACTTCTCCTTTTCCTCAACTCAATTGTGATGGTTTTTAACTCTCAGCCAGAACTAAAGATAATGGTAGTTTTAAACCAATACAAAGGGTTGCAATGTGTCTACTGATTTTGTATGTAATGAGCACACAAATGCCCCGTCATCATCCAATAAAAGTGTAGGCTCACTCATCTCTTCTTGCTGGAATGGGTCACAGTTAAAAGGTTGAAGTTATTTGCATGATGTACAGGTTACTGTTTTAGTATTTTATTAAGGTTTAGGCTGATACACTTGACCAAAGTATGAAAAGCATATAAAGTCAATAAGATAACGTGAAGGCTGAAATTTAGAATTAAAAAGGCATAAAGATCAAATCAAGTCTTAAACTGAAGAGAAAAATGAGCTGTAGTTTACCTGTCCTAACTGAATGCTAGTTTCAGATTAGCTGCAGCTGAGCCTCAAATGATGAAACGAGGCGTTTCAATTTGATTATGGATGTTATGGACAGAAAATCCTAAACGATAATGCATTTTCTAATTATCCTGACTCACATGAGTATTTAAGCTTGAACTTTGGGCCCTATTTGCATCTAGTATTATTAAGCATGATCCAATCTCAATATTCAAATTAGTTGGGCACGGCTGACTTGTCCCAGGTCAAGGAAAGATACGCCACTGATGGACAGTTGAAATTCACTTTTTGAAAGGGAGGACATTCTGCTAATATATTTGTAGTTTTTTTTGTAGTTTGTAGTAATGAATAGGATGAGTCATTAAAACACGGTTCAATATTGCTTGATTATTTGACAACAATCCTTGTTTGGGCATCTGCGTGCTGTGAAACTACATATTGGCACGAGGATGAACACAGATCAAAAGATTGACGTCTTGAAGTAAAAAAATTTGAAAAAAGGTTTTCCCTGGAAAGAAAAGAACGGTCCACCTTTCCTCAGGGAACCATCTTTGCCTTTACAATCACTTACTTGCTGTGCTATGCAGGATGTCAACAGACAGATATTGCAAGCTGAGGCAACCACCCTCTCGCTCGCACCAGATGCTTCTCTGAGGTGTGGGATGGCATCAGGAAATAAAGTGTAAAAACATACAGGAAAACAGCCAAACTCCATAGAGGCAGCATAATAAACAGAAGTCCAGCTGCTTAGTCCACTGGGTCACAGGTCGAAAAACAAAACGAACATATTCCTGCTTCAACATAAACTCCGTAGAACCACTGTCTGCTTGGAGCGTCACTTTAGACATGACACAACTAGCATTACTGCTTGGCTGAGTTGGTCTGTTCATGTGCCGTTTGTTTTCCATTTATCTGGAGATCGCAGCCGTCGTCGTCATCTGGCAGGTTAGTCCATTTAGAGTGGCTTTGACAGAAACAGCACGCCTGGTTGACCACAAGCTTTAGACCGGTGACACGTTTTCTAACTGTGCATTGTCTGTTGCATTCCCGGCATGACTTCAACAGCTGAAGGATGCACTCTTCATCAACGACGAACTCGGACGAGCTGAGGGAGTCAGAAAAGATGTGTGGATATTAGCCAGCTCTTATTTCAACGGGTTCTGTTAATGGGAGTAACAGATTGAGGAAATCTTAATAAGAACGGAGGTTACATGTCAATTTAACAACAAAAGCTTCAAATCGATCGTGGTTGTTGGTATTAATTATTGGTGTCATCAGCATACCTCCCCAAATCCACCAGGTAGCGTCCATCGCCAACACTTAATGAGGTGCTGAATTCTTCATTCTCGTCTTCTCGAATATCTGTGTGTGGATCCATTTTACACCGATATCAGTTATTACTTCACGTTTCCTGTTACCAATTGCTTCCAATCTTTAGATTTATTTTGGCTGGAGAAGGACTTTGCTTTCGCTTTACGTGAAGGCGACTCACCTCTATTTGCTTTATTTTCGGACTGGCTGGTTGTTGTCCGCTCTTCTTGACTTTTCGGACTTTGACAAGCAGCATCTTTTTTTCCTGACTCCTTGATGTCAAAAGGGGATAAGGAACAGCAACCCATCAGCAAACCACTTGTTAAAAACAGGCACAATTTCACACACATCATTTTTAAAATGAAATCTAAATAAATATATTTTATAATATGATTACAAAAAAAGAACACATTAAAATGTATCAGCTCGATCAGCTAGTAGCATCACATCAATGTGATACAGAGGTGAAAACTGTTGTTTTCCATCTGCAAGCAGCAACTAATTGTTCATGTCTTCTGTGTATCTATGCTTTAAAGAGTAAAAAGCAAATAAACAACGTATCATGGGTACTGCTTTGGGCAGGATTTTTCAGTGAGGACATCCACTTTTATCAATCCTCAAATGCTCAAATTTAAACTGTCCACTGCAACACACGTTAACTCTCATTATTAATCTGGTGAATATTTTATAAAATGAATGGATTAATCCTTTTAGACTATAAAGTATCAGAAAATGGCCCTCTGAAGTTCCCATGGTGTAAGGTGACATACTAAAACTGCTTGTTTTGCCCAACCAGCAGTTCAAAACAAGATTTTAAAGTTTACAGTAGTATAAGAACAAATACATGTATCAAATCCACTCATTAAAAGGGTAACTACCTGGACCGTATGTTCCTATGTTTTTGTGTGTAAGTGACTGATAGGAACAACAATCTTTGAAATTGGTCCAGTATTCAGCGTGAACGCTGTAACCGGCAGCCACAGACCGGGCTGCAATGTAACCCTACGGGGCAAATGTGCATTGTCAATTTGGTCCACTGAAAGTGATTTTCTTTGCTACTGAAAGACTTACATTATTATTATTATTATTATTATTATTATTATTATTATTATTATTAAGTGTCTGACAACATTATGGAAAGGATCCCTACAGAGATAGGCCTTTTTAAAACCTCTTTAAGACCCTTCTGTTTAACCAGGAACAGCTCTGAAGTCGCTAGCGCCAAACCCACAAGACCTTTAGCGTGTATAGATCCAACATATTTTCACATGTAAATTGGTAAACTGTGTTAATTTCGAAACTAGAGCTGTGATGGTGGAAAAGTGGAAAGATGACCCAAAACGGCTTTTCATAGTTTTATTTTGTTTCTGTCGACTTTGAATGAATTCTATTTTACGATGCTAAAATTACTGTTTATTTACATGGAGTCTGGTGGCTTTAGTGAATGCAATTTCTTGATTGTCGTTCCAAACAGTCCCTTAGACAAAAAACATAGTAAAATTGGGTTGACGTTTGGTGCTTTTACTTGAAAAATTAAAAGAAACGGTTAACCGAAAATTGGCATATTTGTTTTCTGTGGATCGATTAAGTGACAAATCGTTTGAATGGGAGATGTGTCAGAGTCACATTACATCACATACCTTTCCATTTTCAGATGACTGGACAGAAGGAGCAGTGCAAGTTTCTTGCTCTACTTCATTTTGTGAACACATCATAAGCGGGTATTCTTCATGCACACTTTCACTAAATAAACAGAAGCACAGGGGTATACATTAAAATCTACCATTGCATTTGTGTCTTTCAGCAGGTTGTGGAATTAATACGTCATACTAATATTCATAATTAGTTCAAAATGACAGAAAGTGGGGGGGGTGGTCTGTGAGAGCTGAGTGGAGGAAATCCCTGACCCCCTTTTTTTTGAATATCGAGTACAGTACTTTAAGTACAATACTTGAGTAAATGTATAGGTATACTGTATATTTCACTGCTGGAAAGTGGTACTAAAAATAAAACATCTCACCTGGATTCAGTTGACGAACTCTCTTCAATGGTTGGTTGCTCGGGATGATTCTCTGACTCCCGAAGATAACTACAATCATAAAACATGGCAGTGAGCTTATTCAAATGGACATGCAACGTTACAGTATATGGCAGCACACTAAATGAGAATGAGAACATATTTCTACACTAAGTTAGCGTTTTAACTCACATTATAATTAGTTATGACAACACTAGTCTGGATCAGCGGAAGTACATTTCCAAATTAATTGCCTGACATTTCCTATGTCTTTGTGTCCAAGTGACTAATGGGGAAAACAATATTTTACATTGGTTCAGTATTAAGCAAGATCGCTGCAAAAAAATCATCTCTCAATGCAAATCAAACCAGCTATTAGGCTAACTGAAATAAAACCATGCCAATCTCTAGGTATGGTGAAGGGTATGTGATGATGTGGGGCTATTTTAATTCCAAAGGCCAAGGGAACTTTATCAGGATGCATAGTATCCTGGATCCATGAAATAACTGGCCTTTAAAAATAAAAATCTGCCTGTCTCTATGGGAATTTAACATAGGGGTGTACTTACTTATGCCCCCTGTACTTTAAGGAAGAACATTTATTTATTTACGATACATTATTCATTCACAAAGAAAATGTGTGTCCTTAAAGTTTGGATTTTTCCTCATTTTTTTAATTAAGGCATTAAGATCAATTTCCAAAAGATAATTTTTTTATTCCTCTTTTTAGTCAACTTTAGCATGGGTTCATAAACTTATGAGTGCCACTGTAAGTTATTGGGGAATTGGCACCTTAAATTTACGTCAACACTAGGGTTGGGCGATGTCCAGTAGATGTCTCCTACTATACTCTTTACATAAATATTTCTTTCTACTTAAAAACGAATTAAAAAAAACAAACTAAAATTGTTAAAAAGAAAAATACTGAGCATCCACGTGTGCCAGACTGCCAGTAGGCTACATTCATTTAAAATTAAACACTGCAGTTGTTGCTAAGTGGAGCGTGTGAGGGCTGATCGCGGTTACGTGTCAGTTAAACTTCTCATCTCCAATCCTATCTGTATTTGTGAGAAGCGGCGCTGTCCTGAGTTGAAAGATAGCCTACTTTATGGCTTTATTATCGAGTTAATAGGCGTGTGTGTGTTCGTGTCGGCCGCTGTCCATTTCCTAAGGTTCAAATGCAAAAAAAGTTGACTACTACCGTAAGCACCCATGGAGGAAAACATAAATCTGCGACTATGATAGAGGAAGACTGACAGCTCTAATATACATATTATAATTTATTTATAAAACTGTCAAAGGGAAACGGGTATCTCTCTGCCCTGTCAGACACTGCTCTCCCTCTCCTCTGCCTACTCCATGGCCGATGTGTGTGAGTGACAGCCCGGTCAGCAGGCTTGTTATGTTACACCCGCAATCTCGTGTGGAGCATTATAACTTCGAAAAACCACAGGTTCCAGTTAATGTTATAATGGATATGTGTGTTGTGTTATTTAAACAAACGATCGGGGAACTAAACGCCTCTTGTCCGCGAGTCTCCGGATAGAGCTCCAGCTCACAGCCGGTCTGTGAAGGTAGACAGGCCGACCGGCATGCCAGCGACCCCAGCAGGCACCGGCCGGCTGTCACGTCAGATTGTGGAGCTTCTGAAATCCAGCCGGACCAAATTTGCAATTAGCCATCAATTTTCGTAAAACAGCCTATATTTGAGCTCTACATAGTTGATTTCTCACATAAAAAAAAGTCTCAGAAGTGAATTTAGTGATGAAATAGCAGACGAACAACGTATAAAGTTTCCAGTTGTTGGCCACAACAGCAATCCATGGTTGTTGTGATTGTTGCGGCGCTTTGCACACCAACACACTTGACTTTGAATTTCTGATTGGGCGATGATATCGTCCATCGGCACAACCCTAGTCAACACAACTGCTTGTTTTGCCACTGACAGGTTTAGATTATTTTAAGTGTCTGACATCATGAAAAGGATTCCTACGGAGGTCGACATTTCTGTTAAAAAGTAAGATCTTTTTTTTTTTTTTTTAAAACAGAAACTAACGATATTGCTATTGCCAAACCCACCAGACTCTATGTAAATAAACAGTAATTTTAGCATCAAAACAAAGTTGACAGAAATAAAATCATAAAAAGCTGTCTTGGGTTTGTCTTTCTACTTTTCCAACAATCACCACTCTGATTTGGTTGAAATTAACACATACTTTGCCGATTTATATGTAGAAATAGGCTGGCTCCATTCACGCCATGCATTGTTTATTTAAATGGAGTCTGGTGGGTTTAGCAATAGCGATTTCGGAGTTGTTTCTTGTTTATAAAAAAAAAAGAAGGACTATCTCCGTAGGGATCCTTTCCATAATGTTGTCAGACACTTAGAATAAAGTGGTACTAAAAATAAAACATCTCACCTGGATTCAGTTGAAGAACCCTCTTCAATGGTTGGTTGTTCGGGACGATTCTCTGACTTCCGAAGATAACTACAATCATAAAAGGCAGTGAGCTTATTCAAATGGACACGTAAAAATATATGGCAGCACACTAAATGAGACCATTAACACATTTCTACACTACATAAGAATAAGTTTTACCTCACACATTATATCACTAGTCTGGATCAACAAAAGTACATATCCAGGATAACTGCCTGACATCCGGCATGTGAACTCTGTTCTTCTTTCGGTAAACAACAAAATTTGAAAACATCAAAGTTTTTTAAGAAAAAATGGAGGAGGGAGGGAGTTGCAAAAGTTATGGTGCAGCATAAGAGGAAGCTCTGGCACCCACTCTACTAAGCTTGATGGCTGGTGCGAGTAGACCTGCTGATGAGGACCGCAGGGAGGGAGAGGCAGTGTAGGTGTGAAAGAGGTCTGTGAGATAAATTGTGAAGAGCTTTAAATGTCAATAGTAATATTTTGAAGTTGATCCTTTGTAAAAACAGGGAGCCAGTGTAGTTAAAATAGCAGGGGAGTGATGTGTTCAGTGGACTTTGAATGTGTAATAATCTGTGCAGCAGTGTTCTGGATGAGTTGGAGAGGGTGGATGAGTTTGTTGGGGATAACAGCCAGGATAGCGTTGCAGTAATCCATGCGAGATGTGACCAAAACATTGCCTAGGACTTCTGTAGAGTGTTGTGTTAGAACAGGGCGTAGTAGAAGTAGAAGTAGTAGAACTACACGTTGTAAACAGCCATGGCCTGCTTGCCTGGTCCTCTGGTAACGTTAGCAGTTATGGCGTGTTAGCATGGCGGCGTTTAGCCAGGACCAGTCAGGATCACTTTACTGGCTGTGTCTCAATTTGTTTTTGTGAGTAACCAACTCGGGTACTCTAGCTATATAATTCAATGTGAGTACACAAATGTTAAAATGACATAAAATGCCCGTCCCTTGTAGCTGTGATAAATTAGCCTGAAGCTAATGCTTACCTGTTCAGGAGGAAATTAGCCAACTCGGCGTCCTTTTGGGCTCTAAGCTGTCTCCATCTTTCAAATACATCTCCAATATTTAACCAGGTTTTGTTACTTCTATGGTCATGCAACTGTTAGAAACATGCCAGAGGTTTTTTTTTTTTTTTTTTTTAGGTCGGGTAGAATCTCTCTCAGTTGATCCCGTTCGTTTGTTTGCTGCTTCCATGTCTGTATTACAGCTGTAGCGCTGGGTTTGCGTTTTTACAGGTATATCTGGCAACCCGGCCTGGCTGTCAAAATGGGTAGTTGATACCAACACACAGGCCAAAACACAAACAGACATTCCACCAGTGAACGGAAATTTCAAAAGGAGAAAATACTGGCATTAGTCAGAAAATGTCCTTAATATCTGACATATTGTGGTCATTTTTGGATTTATTACAGTAAATATATTAACGATTGCACCTTTAAACCCTCAGTTTATATTATTAACTGGCAAGAATGATTTGGAATGTTTTCTCTTTGGAATTTAAAGTCATCGTCATGTGTGTAATTTCAGTAAATCCTCGTTATTAATGACACAGGACCGTAAAGTGAACTGCAGTCAGCATCCGGAGCATAGTGCTTAACGTTACCTGTTCAATAGGAAGAAAGCCAGCGCTGAGTCGGATTTGATCCTCAAGCACAAACCAAGCTCCCTCCATGAACGGAATGCTCTGCCGAGATTGACCCTAGTTTTCGACCGACGTCGGTCATTTTCACGTTTGGACAAAAGGGCTTCGTTAGAAAGAACTCTTTTTCTTAAGTGTTGACCTAATTTGTGTTGTGATGGGTGCCGGTCGTTGATGTTAGTTGACTCCATTTCTAAGCTAACATTACTTGTTTTGCACACTGTCTGCGCTGAAGAAGAGAAGCAAAGCACGCACTCGGGAGCTCGCATAAACGTCACATCCGGATGTGACGTTACTCCCGGCCTATGCTCCCGGCAGACCTTCCCAATCATAGATATAAATGTTCCATATCTATGGTCCCAATTCCATCAGTCCGCAGGTTGTTATGGGCATGAATGTATTAAAATAAGATGTTGGTTATGGGCAGAGCAATACACCCGTGGTTATGGGTAACTAAGAAAGTCGTGAAGGTCTTAGTGCGCAGTTTCTGTCATCCCTAATGACAACAATGTCGCGCATCCACATGCCGCAAGCCTTCGGTGATAGAGCAGCATACCCACCCCTCTCCACCCAAATGAAATAGCAATAATTCCTAATACGTTACAAAACCCATTACTAACCTGTTCAAGAGCAGTAAGGCAACATCCGTGTCTGACCTCAGTCCCTTTTCTTTTTTCAGCGCTCTCCAAATAGGAAAAGCCACACCAATGGTTACCCGTGTTTTTCTTCGCCTTTCGTCACTTTCTTTTTTGGATTTTAGACCTTCTGCTGAACGTGTAGGTCTTCTCTTAGCAGTACAATCACTGACTGAAATATTTCGTGGGCGCTTCTTCGGGTTTTCAGCCATGTTTTTAAGCTGAAATGTGCACATGAGTTCCTGCATGACGTCACTTCTGTTGACGTTTCAAGCATACAGTATATAAGAGGTTTCAAGTAAATACTTTTCACTGTCTATGGTAAATACCTAAATACTAACCAAACAAAACAGAGCAAGCTCGCCCCTCCCCCCCATGTTTCCGTAACTGTCATGAACGCGCATGGAAATGGAAAGTGGATTTGTGCTACACTAACGTGAAAACAAACAAGTGCCATTATGAGTTCGTTGGATGTACTTCAAAGCTAGCTGTTAGCTGCTCGATAATAACTACATTAGCCAGTACAACCAGTACAGTTACCACAACTTTGTAGCTTCGCTCTCATGTGATAACTTTGGAAAATAATGACTTTTTATTGACACGAGGGCTCAAGTGTGCATGCATTTACAACAACCAATCTTGACTTTACCTACCTGTCCAGTAAGAACTTAGCCACCTGTGCATCGGACTGGAAGCCCTTCTGCCAGCGGAGTTCTCGCCACCTTTGGATCGATTCCCCAATGTAAATCCGGGTCTTCGTTCGCTCCTTCTCAATCTCTCTTCTTCTCGCCATATATTCCTCCGAGCGTCTTTTCTTTGGTCGTGCCTCAGCCATTGTCCAAAATATATCGAACTGAGTCGTAGTTCACAGCGCCGTCCAGCTATCCAGCAGCTACTCTCAGATACAACTCACGCTACTCAATCAACTCTGCTCACTGTTCCTCCCCCAAGGTGATTGGCTGGAACGTGGTTTGTTGTATTTTGGTGCACAGCCTGTGCCTCTAGTGTTTGTTTTACGTTTACGACCCCTGTGTTGTCTCCCGAGAACGGGCTTTTTCACAGTGTATTCAGGGGGCAGGCAGCTAGCAGATCAAGGAGAGATGCCTACGATTTGAGACAAAACTGAAACCATGCAGGAAATCATAGTGCACCGTTGCTGTTGTCCTTTCTTAGCGGTGACATAAAATGCATCACTCAAGTTCCTGCGTGCGAAAGTCGCTGGACTACACCATTTTGTAAACATTGCCATACTGAGAAATACAGAGTTTTGTGGAGCTGATAGGCTTAATTAGCTTTGTATCAACTCATTGGGAAGTGGCTTGTTTTATTGAAAGCACTTGTGCATTTAGTCTTGACATTTATGATATACAAATATCTTACAAGCAAAGAGAAAAAGTTAAAAGGGGAGAAGCAACAAAATAATTTAATTATATATACATACTTATATACTGTCTATAACTCCCGTCTAACTACCCGTTAACACACCCATCCAGCCCTAGCTTTGTATCAATTCATTAAGCTATGGCTTGAATGTAGTGGATGTTCATGAATAGAAAATAGAAATAGTAAAAAACTTAAAAGGGGCCTTTGGCTTGTAAACTTACATTATTTATATAGAACTTGGCTACAATGATCAATTGTTTTATGCCTTTTCCTTACATTGTATAGGTAAATAATCTGAATACAAGATGTGCATAAAAAAATGCAAAATCTTTTGTACAAGATGTCAATATAAAGAGAACTGAATGCCAGAAAAGATGGTTAATGGTTTGATTCAGGTTATGCTGTGCAAAAAGTACAATTTATATTTATATCATCCTTACATTTCTTAAGGAAAGGCTTTGCAGGGTAAAACTTAATTCCAAAGGCAACCTTTCTAATTTTATTATTAATAAAGTATTGAGACGATCAAACGTTTATCTAAGGAATATTCTTAGCAGTTACTCCAATATGTAAAGACTTAAGGCTTTGCGACAACCTTACTCTGAAACAGAGCAAAAAGCTGGGTTATTATTCTTGCAGAATCTTAGTCAGCTGACTCACCAAAAAGATGTTTCTGTCAAACCAATTCTTTAAAAAAATACTCTTCAAAATCAATAATATAATAATGCTACATAAAATACATTTTGTATTCTAATACGTCTATATTTACTCTTTTAAACTTCCAGCAAAAAAAAGACAGTAGTACACATAGTCCTATAAAACATAATGCTGTGAGGTCCAAACAGCATAGTTTTATTGCTCAGCTTTCTGCAAGAGTACAAGAAGTACTTGCTTTGCTTCTTTGTTGTCCTTATGTACAGGTGTCAATTACAAGCTCACAGAGCAGCTGATGTGAAAAACTATGAACACATACACTTAATAATAAATACAAAAACAGAGGAAATCAAAGAAATAAAACATGGTGCCGTTTAAAAAAAAAACTAAGATTTGTTTTTCTGTTTTGTACTCAATTCAATCGTCATTTACACATACACACACCTGTAAATTTGTACTTAAAATGTGGTAAGAGTTAGCTGAACATTACCCAGCTTATTCTGGTGTAATTAAACCAGCATTAAAGTACATAATTTTGACCATAACTGTCTCTCAAGTCTATTCAGATTCATCAGATCAATCAGAATAGACAAAAATGTCTTTATATCACTGGCGTTCAAAGCTTGAAAAAGTTAACGATCTGCAAAATTGCCAAAGATGTCTGACCAATTTGGCTGCTTAACTGGGGAAAAGTGAGATTTCCCCTCGTCTATAAGCTCTCAACCCCCGACAACTTTTGCACTGAAGACTGAACCAGCCAGAAAACTTGGTGCCGACAAAAAGTAACAAAGAGCAGAAGTGGACTGTGTGCACTGGACAAACATACATGTGTGCATATCAAGAACATGTGTATATATATATATATATATGTTATCTACATGAAAAAAAAAAAACGGATCAGTCCATTAACTATTTGGTAAATAGAAGGAAGTGTCTGATTATAACTTGGAGCCCAAGTATGCATAATGTGTGGCAAAAAAAAAAAAAGTGTAATGCATTTCTTTTCCGCTTCTGTGGGAGGTTGTCAAAGGTAAAATCAAATATATTCTCTGTAACTGTACAAAGACAACAATTTCATGTTTTGATTCTCCGTTTTGTCTCTTGGTGACACAAAATAAAAAAAACAAGGTTTGAGTATCAGCTAACAAACTGTTCATGATTACAAATAAATGCTGGCAGTATACATAAAAAAAGAACATTTAACTGATTTTTCCAAGTCTAAACGTTTCTAGGAGTACTAATTATGCAAATAAATAGGCTTTATCTCTAGAGCATCCATTCATTAAGGGGTATTCTTTGGATGGAGGCTGCGGTAATGGAGATGCTCCTCACTGCAGCCTCTCTGGTTTGTAGTGACTTTCATTTTGGTTAAACATTTTCACTGTGTAGCACCCAGGAGTTCAGCAGCAGTCAACCTCCAATATTTGCAGCTCTGAGGATTTGAGGCCACCATCAGCATTCAGTCAATTTCCTCACTTTAAAAAAAACTCATGTTGCAAACAGACTGCTCCTGTGCATATGGAATAATATTGTCGTCAGTGCTGCTTGGTATTCAGCGGTGTCAAAGACCTCCAGAGCAGCAAATATGGCCATTCATTTCCTCCTATGAAGGTATGTGTGTTAACAAGTGAAAGTGATTGACCAAAAGAAAATATCACTTTTAACTGCCAACCTTACACTCTTATCATGGGATTAAAGACAGGGCTCCTGAAATATACTTTCCACTACAACCAGTTGTACCCCTCCTCACACACTAGCCTAATAAATGTAAAATAAAAACAAAAAAATTAAAATAGGACAACTTCACCTGAGAATGCAGAGGTCTGTGACAGACACCAACATGCTTGCATTTAAACTGAATAGAAGAACAAGCCACCATATACAAAATAGCTATGTATTTGTACATATATACTCAAAAATTACAGGTGTATAGATACTTTTTACTCTGTATATTACTAATGAAGTCGCATAGCAAATGAAACATGATATATTGTAATCTAATGTGAAGAAAGCACTCCTGTCATCACTGCTCAGTTTGTAAAGTGCTCTAAAGTGACGAGAGAGAAAGAAAAACACCTGCCTTTTTAAACTGAGGATGTGACTGAAAATAGACGCCTGCCTTGAATAGCTTCTTATCAAGCCTGGTCCCATGGACAGTTGTGCCCTTTTCACATATGATCTGACAGGAAGTGTGCTGGGCTATTCTGGGTTGGATAAAATAAAATAATAATAATAAAAAAAAATCATCTAAATGAGAGAAAAGGAAGACCAACCATGCTTAAAAAAAGTCAGCTCTGCAGCTTTAAATACAGGATACTGTGCTAGTAGAGATGATGGGGAACTTGTCTATAAACTGTCTACCATCCTTGCATACAAATGTATACACATGCTTAAACATACATACACACAGGTACAAGAGCTGTGGCCACACTGCAGTGAATAAGGGCAAATAATAAGATTCACACCTTCTTCTTCACCAGAGTCCATCCCTCATCTCTAAACAACTCACCACAAGCTTAACTCAAAATACCACAAAACATCAGACCCACATCCATGTCAGTCTGTAGGAGTTCCATTTCAAAATGATATATTTACAATTTAAATGATATGGTTTTACATTTGCAAAATGACTGCTGGTATAAACATCTGACTAATTATGGAGCATTGCTGTAAAAATGAAATTCTATTATGAATTTTAATTTAATTAGCTATCAATACACAGCATTTTGGAATGAAACCCTTCAAATATAAAAGCACTACACCGAGGTAGGATGAATTTGTGGTGCTCCTACAAAATAAAGCACACCAACTCTGCAGCCATTAGGATTGGAAGGTGTATTGGTTGAGGTTAACATGGCTACTAAGGGCAAGATATGGCTACCTGCAGTTCTAAAGATTCAGTAGCATGACAGGGATTAATTCAATCAGTTTAAATTGCAAAACAAAACAGTGACTCACTGCTCTCAAACGCCTTGGGAGAATTTTGTAAGATGTTAAACTGTAAGTTGATAAACCGCTTCCTGGTGTGATTTAATTTATTGTAAGATGAGCAGGCAGTGCCGTTTCCTTTTTCTGAATGCAAAAGGAGCCGTAAAAAACAAACTGCTGCTCACTCACAACTCACAGCTGTTAAATTAAAAGCTGCTGCATTTCTTTCAACAGCTCTTAACTTGCTCTCGGTATTTCACACAAACGCCACCAAAACAAAACAAAAAAACCAAAACAAATAAATGAATATAAAAAGGACAAGATATGACTCTCTAGCAGCTGTTTAAACGGACGTTGATGAGGGAAGAATGTGGAGAGGGGTGAGAAAAAGAGGAAGACTGCAGGCGGGTCAAGAACACACGCATCAGGCTCTGAGTGAGCCCATCGGTACATCGCAGTAACAATTATAGTCTATCAAGAGTCCTGCACACACAGTTAAACATGTCCACACTAATTCACACTTTACAACTCTCATTCCACTGCGAAGCCACAGGTCTCCTCGATCGCAGTCAGCAGCTTGTCGTATAGCTTGTCATAGCTCTCGTAGGGCGGAATGTCAATCCGATTAAAGCTGGAGAGAAAAGGAAGACAATGAGTTCATATGAATGAAGCTATGAGAGACTGAGGTATTGTTTTCCATTATCATGATTTATTTTGTGCATGTGTGTGTGTGTGTGTGTGTGTCTGCAGGTGCATGTGACACACACCAGGTATGGGCTTTGGGAAGATTGTTGGTGTTAGCTTCGATCTGATGAATGGTGAAGAGTCTGGGCCCCGCAGCACCTACAGTCAAAACACAAGGTGCAGTTCAGCATCAAATTGCATTGTTAAGTTACTAACCAACATCTCAGCTAATAAAGTCCTGACGCCTTTTAAATCCAGCCTCTGTTCCATTAGCCAATGCCTCATTTTATCAGAGGGTTTCTTTTGCTGGTCTAAAACATGCCCCTGGAATTGTTGGTATTCTAAAATTAAAAAAAAAAAATCTTCAGAACATCATAATAGCAAAGATGAAGTATTTTAGAATATGGACAGAAAATGATCCTGTTTCAACGTTTCAAAAAAAATAAAATAAAAAAGTACGAAAGAATCCTTCTGTGTGCAGTGAAAGCTAGTGAAACAGAAGCTAAACCAAAAGTGGGGCAGGACCTCAACTCTCTAAAGTTAGATTGAGAAAACCATTAGGACCGGAGACCGAGACCCTGCTGAGAGAGAGGTGAACACACACACACACAGAGTCAGATAAGTACCCTGTAAAGCCTTGAAGCCTTGCAGTGGGACTCTGGATGAGCCAGTAACAAACTGCAGTAGCCGGGCCCTCCTCTCCTCGTCAAACGACTCCACGGCTTTCCAAAACCACTTGACGATGTTGCTTTCGGGGGTGCAGTGCTTCAGACGCGTGTTGGACTTCCAGTCAGAGATGTCGATCTTTCCCAGGCCACAAACTATGAGCTGAAGGTAAAGACAGAGATAGAAGCCTAAATAATACTGTACCAGTAAAGTGTACCTGAAGTAATTATTGTACTTTGGAAGATGTAATAGAAGCCATGTTTTATCTTGTACCTCCAGCTCTTTCTCATCAAAGGATTTAAGCAGGTGTTGAGGAATAACCTCATTGAAGCCTTTCTGCAGAGCCAGAAACTGAGCCTCAATGCCATGCAGGAAACGCCAGTTCACATACAACCTGCAGAGAACACAAGAGGAGGGGAGAAGGGGGGGGGGGAGAAACACAAGAGGGAGTCTGTCAGTTTATTTTACACCTGAGGGACTGCAAATACAGATTCATAACCATGACACCGAATTAATGACAATCTCTGGACTGCCTCAGAAAAGTACAAAAACTGTGAATATATGGTACTTGTATGGGCTGAAACTAAACTTAGGTGCTTACTGTAAGTTGTTGCTGCAATCTTTGTGTGTGTGCATCCGTCTCTTTACCTGACATACTCCTTCTTGGTGTCCTCTGTGACGGGGACACTCTTGCCGTTGGGTTTGAGCTCATGTTGGATGATTTCTCCGTAGGCATTGTGCTCTACACAGAAAGTGTGGTCCAGGACACCAGTGATGTCATTGTCCCTGAAGAGAGAGGGGGGGGCCGGGTTAGAGAGAGAAGGCTCTCAAGAGAAGGCATGTCTTTTCACTTTTTAAGGGGGGATTTGGTCGAACAAAACAAAGACACATGTCAGTAATCTGCCACTAAACAAGTATACTGCATTTATATAATGTGTTTTCTGTGAGTATTTTTGGCAACTGGTCCGATATAATTAACTGCATTTTCATTAAATAGCAGCATTTATCATCCTTAACCTTCACATGGTTAGTGATGACTCAGCAGAGATAACTACTTAATGGAGGACATTATCATAAGTAAGTTCTATCAAAGGAAGATCATTGCAGCATCCTTATGTGGAAAACACTTGGTTTCAAAACATGCAGGAGAACGCCTAAACCAGCAAGGATGTCCATTTTTTGAGATCGGATGTCATTAGCTTTACTGGCAGCAGAGGGCGCCGCAGTCATTAGAAATTTGAGGACAGGATGGTCAAGTTTGTGTGTGCATCTTAAGTATAGTGCTGTCCCATTAAAAAAAGAAGCTTTTTGTGTATATACATATGATTTTCTTTCCTGTCCCCCTTGTACATGGTACGCCTGTAAGCAACCACTTTCTGTATGAATTTACAAATGTGAAAGCATCTGTTGTTTTACTACTCCAATGGTACAATACGAAAACCAGTATTGAGTTACAGGTAAGTTAGAGAAAATAACTTTAAAGTAAGTACTGGGTAACCTGTTTTTCTACTTATTTCGACAAGACAATTGCATTGGCACTTGTTAATATCACAATATCTGTATGTGTTTCCTCTAACTTTGGGTTGCAAGTGAGAGACTTTAGAGAATAATGGGTTGCCTAGAGGCAAGAAAGTCTTACAGGATCCAGACAAGGCTGTTGTGGAGGTCGGGGTCGACAGACTCCATATCGTCCAGCGTGATCGATTTTCCCAGCAGCTGTTTGTAGAAGGGAAGAGTGAAGCCTCCGTCGATGTAGTGGCCGTGAAACACCGCCATGCCCATAATGCGACCCACAAAGTGGAAGTAGGACAGGTGCTCCTGCACATTAAACAGGGATATTAATATGAAGGCTTTCAGTCACATAATATCAGTTTTTATATTATATATATCAGATTCAGATCAACAGCTTGTTTTTTCCACAATGCCACTACGTAAGAGTTATTCCCCAGGAGGAAATTCACTGCTCTATCAAATTTCAGCAAGCCTCTCTGATTCTAGCTTAGACATCCAAACAGCATCCTTGTAGATATTCTCATAGAAAAAAAATGTCCTTTTTCTGTCTGCATCTGATGCATGGCTGGATACATAAATTATTATTATTATGTCTATTTTATATGACCGTAAAACTTAACAATTCCTACCGGGTTGACAGCAGAGTCAGGGTTAATCTGTAGAGTGTAGATGTCATCTCTGGAATACTGGAACAGGCCGTAGTAGGGGTTCAGCATTTCGTGGGACAACAGGTATAACCATTCCCTAACACAAAAACACACAGATTTTTTTTGTAAAAAAAAAAAAAAGTACTTCATACTAGCATAAAAAAATGTTTGCTGACATTTAGTCTCACATTGCCAGACCTATCTCCAAAGTGCTGTGTCAGCACTGGAGAATGGTCTGGCTACACCGCTTATCTATTCTGGGATAGGAGAAAAACGCTCTGGCTTGTTTGTATTTCTTTAAACCAAACCTGTGCGGTGTTACGTCCCGGATGCAGCGACAGTGCCCTTGCAAAGTAAATAGCGGAGATAGCGAAGGGGAGGGACATGGATGTTAGGCTGTATGCCAACAATGTACATCCGTTGAGCAAGTAAACATGTGACAAAGTACCTTGCTACCCCACCATAGTCCAGTCCCTCTTCTCCTCTGAATTTGATCATCAGTCTTTTCCAGAGATCCTTTGGACGCATCTTCATCACCTGCCGGTACGACTCCTACAATTCAACACATAGAGCAAGTTTAATACAATGCAGTGCATGAAACAAGAGCTTTAATATCCCAGAACATGACTCTACAATATGATCTGAGAGACATCACTACTTCCTTGACTGGATGGAAAAATTGTGAATAATAACTTTAGTGTGTACACAGTGTGTGAAGCAGTGCTTAGCTGGTACATTGCTTCACAAACTATGCAACAGCAAATTAGCTGTTACTATGTTACTAGCTAGTGATAAGAGGTGACCTGATTCCTGCAGTAGACGTCTGCATCTCAGCTCAAGCCTGACTGGGCCCGAGAACACTGGCTGATAATTAGTCTGTGGTACTCTGGGTACTCAGGGTGTGGGCTCATTTCTTATGTGCATACTGCTCGTTTGGGGCAGACTCAAGCCTAAAATACAATAAACATGATTAACATTAAATCTTACTATGAAAGTATTGCTTTGAAAAGAATAAAATGATTCCAGTGCATCCTGGTAATTCTGTCCTTGTCTTTCTTCATCGTAACCCTCCCCCGTTATAATTTTAAAAAAATAGTCAGTGTTTCCTTTTTGCATTACATAAGAGGCATCTCTGTGTTTGTTCTCTCAGAGGAGTCCAAAGACTCAGAGGCCATGCCACAGTAAACAATATCCTGCCACAGCAACAGCACTGCTGCAACAGTGAAAGCATGACAGAGCCAGGCTGCCCAATCAGCTGTAAGATGCTATTAAACACACAAACGTCAAGTTATCCAAATGTTGATGAGCATAAATATTTGTGTGCAAAGTGTAAAAACATTGAAAACCTCCATTGAATTAATGATGGCATGTACACCAAGTGAAACATTTTATTTTTGTTAATCATGTGCCAACTTGTGGCACAGAACACACAAAAATCAGACTACAACCATTGTAAGTACATGCACACAGTCGCATGAACACACTGCCAGCGGTTGACTGTAGCACTGGTTCCTTCACAAAAAACCTCAAGTGGATCTGCAGGGCTGGTTTTCACACTTAACCTTCCCCTTCCACAGCTGTCACATCGAAGGGGGATGAAGTCATATTTTTCATTGCTCAACTTGTAGTTATGAAGTTATGTCTGGCCTCGAATATTGCCACTGCTGCCTTAGCTCCTTTCCTCACACGCTCCTTCCCAACCTCCCCCCTTCCTCATCTCTTTAGCTGCTGAAATCATCCAGAAAGAATGCCTTGCCTTGGTAGAACAAATGATTGGGAGAGCAAGAAAAAGAGAGGCAGAGGAGAAGAAAAGTAACAGAGAAATAGTTTTTTTGTGGTGTTTGTGGCCTCTCTGTTCTGCCTTTCCATGGAAATCATAAAGCCGTTCTGAGTAGTGGTTCTGTACTGCCCTGGGCCCTTTTCTGGTGCACATCGTAAATGGGGTGAACAAATCTGGGTTCTGCTATTGTTTTCATGGAGGTTTTGAGTTTGCATGTCAGCACGTGATGCTTTTGTGAATGCCAGATGGAGAATTTTATGAACACATGGTCGATGCGCATTATACAAATTAAAGAAGAATTCTGTTTGCATTCATTTATGTGCATGTTTGTAGGTGCGTTCAGATGCCCTTCAACAGTCAACTAAATGTTTCTTTTTATGGTTTAAAGCACACTATTTTTTACATTTACATAAGCATAACATGGTGGTTCACGATTTATAAACATAAAGAAAGGTAGTGTTTGTGCTCCCCTTGCAGTTCTCTAGGTAGCATCAGGCTACCTAGAATGAAGCTATTTAAACAAGTGCTTTGTGAACATGTTGTTTGTGTGTGTTTTAGAGTGTGTAGTTTTTACCTCAAATATCTCCTCACGGCAGACCTCGATGCGGCAGTGGCCGGCCTGGGGTTGTTGCTGAGAAAGTTCCTGCCGCAGGATCTTCAGCTTCTGCACCAGGTCTCTCTTGTATTTGGGCACCGTCAGGCACTCTGCCTCTTCAGGCAGCTGGGCAGGAGACAGAGCTTGCTGAGGGACCCCAGGACCACCCTGGTCCTTTAACTGAGTAGGATGACTGGAGGGACAATGTGGTTGAAGGACAGGTGTAGGATGAACAGTCAAGGAGGGACGGAGGAGAAGAAGAGCAGTTGAACAGATGGAGGGAGATCATCAGGTATTAATGGGCAGATGAGTGACAAGAAAGAAGGGCAGAAAGGAAAAGACAGAGGAGAAGTCAGATGTCAGTATTATATTACTTAAACAGCAGTATTAAACAGTTTGTTGCTCTTTTCCAATTTCTATTTAGTGTATTAAAGCCATTTACTGTAACATGGAACATTGTGTTTGCCTGGCCAAAGTGCAGCCTTGTTTTATAATTTTCAGGACAAGAAGGCTAAGTGTGAGAAAGGTGTGAGCAAGGGAGCATGCCTGTTGCACAGTGAACCGAGTGGCTGAACTCAAGGAACTTAGCTCCTGACCTTTATCCCCTTTTGCTCTCTTGTCATTCAGGGCCTGTATATTCTAAAAATCATGAGACGACCATTAAATACAATCTTGGCAAAGGCGAGCCATGGTCAGTGTTCTAGTTCTGGTATCCTCCAGCCCTCATTGTGGTGTTGGTGGTGGGATGCTT